>NW_026969183.1:17500-51814 GCF_028390025.1 Pseudophryne corroboree
ACGCCTGCGTTTTCCCTGGCACGCCTGCGTTTTTCTAAGCACTCCCTGAAAATGGTCAGTTGACACCCAGAAACGCCCCTTTCCTGTCAATCTTCCTGCGGCCGCCAGTGCGAATGAAAACGTCGCTAGAACCTGTGCAAAACCACAAAGGACTTTGTACCCGTACGTCGCGCGTGCGCATTGCGGTTCGTGCTCAGAAATGCCGTTTTCTACACTGATCGATGCGCTGCGAACAACGGCAGCTAGCGATGAACTCGGAATGACCCCCTTAATGGGGATTGTAAGGTTCGTTCCTGCAAGTGCCCCTTATCATCATTACTTCCCAACTGTCCTATTAGTCTGTACACTGAATGCAATTCTCATGTTTTATTCTAATCATGTTTTTCGGTGTATTTGAGATAACATTATAGCCCGGATAAGTGAGTGTCATACGGGCTGTAATCCTTTCCTCCCAGGCGGCATCACGTTCCGATGACCTGGATGTAACACAGTGTTTCATGTTTCAGTCCCATGCACAGTTGTGTGTTACATATGAACTACACACATGCTTGTTCTTACATAGATTTCTGTCTGTTTTACAGGAGAACTGTATGACCTGGATGCTGCATCCCTGCAAATTAAAGTTATTCATTATGTGAGTACTGGATAATATAAGCTATTCAGAGAACATACATGTGCTGTTACATAATAACAACCTATACATACATACATACATACATACATACATACATACAAGTACATGTGCTGTTACATAATAACAACCTATACATACATACATACATACATACATACATACATACATACATACATGAACATGTGCTGTTACATAATAACCTATACATACATACATACATACATACATACATACATGTACATGTGCTGTTACATAATAACAGCCTATACATACATACATACATACATACATACATACATACATACATGTACATGTGCTGTTACATAATAACCTATACATACATACATACATACATGTACATGTGCTGTTACATAATAACCTATACATACATACATACATACATACATACATACATGTACATGTGCTGTTACATAATAACAACCTATATATACATACATACATGTACATGTGATGTTACATAATAACAACCTATACATACATACATACATACATACATGTACATGTGCTGTTACATAGTAACAACCTACAACTTCTGAAAGTTCCATAAAAAGTTTTATTTCACATGTTTGCAACTAACAAACTGTGATTATTACACAGGCCGTGGTCGGGTAAAATCGTTTGTTGTGGGTATAAGACAATACATTAATTCATAATCTAGCGGCACAAGATAATAAAAATCAGAATAAGCGCAATTCTCAGCATTATTACCGATCACAATGTCTCTCTGTCGGCACCTCTTCCACGCGTGCAAATCCACAACAGCGCCTGAAACAAAACATACAGTGTTCAGGACGGGAACACAAAACCTACACATGGTAGCAGTGCCTAGATGTCATAGCGCCATAGGCAGGCCGTGTCTACTGCGACCTCACATCACTTCTACTGTCTCTCCTACCCCCTTCCCACCAGCACTTCTACTGTCTCTCCTACCCCCTTCCCACCATCACTTCTACTGTCTCTCCTACCCCCTTCCCACCAGCACTTCTACTGTCTCTCCTACCCCCCTTCCCACCAGCACTTCTACTGTCTCTCCTACCCCCCTTCCCACCAGCACTTCTACTGTCTCTCCTACCCCCTTCCCACCAGCACTTCTACTGTCTCTCCTACCCCCCTTCCCACCAGCACTTCTACTGTCTCTCCTACTCCCTTCCCACCAGCACTTCTACTGTCTCTCCTACCCCCCTTCCCACCAGCACTTCTACTGTCTCTCCTACCCCCCTTCCCACCAGCACTTCTACTGTCTCTCCTACCCCCTTCCCACCAGCATTTCTACTGTCTCTCCTACCCCCTTCCCACCAGCACTTCTACTGTCTCTCCTACTCCCTTCCCACCAGCACTTCTACTTTCTCTCCTACCCCCTTCCCACCAGCACTTCTACTGTCTCTCCTACCCCCCTTCCCACCATCACTTCTACTGTCTCTCCTACCCCCCTTCCCACCATCACTTCTACTGTCTCTCCTACACCCCTTCCCACCATCACTTCTACTGTCTCTCCTACACCCCTTCCCACCATCACTTCTACTGTCTCTCCTACACCCCTTCCCACCAGCACTTCTACTGTCTCTCCTACCACCTTCCCACCAGCACTTCTACTGTCTCTCCTACCCCCCTTCCCACCATCACTTCTACTGTCTCTCCTACCCCCCTTCCCACCATCACTTCTACTGTCTCTCCTACACCCCTTCCCACCAGCACTTCTACTTTCTCTCCACCCCCCTTCCCACCATCACTTCTACTGTCTCTCCTACCCCCCTTCCCACCATCACTTCTACTGTCTCTCCTACACCCCTTCCCACCAGCACTTCTACTGTCTCTCCTACCACCCTTCCCACCATCACTTCTACTGTCTCTCCTACCCCCCTTCCCACCAGCACTTCTACTGTCTCTCCTACCCCCTTCCCACCAGCACTTCTATTGTCTCTCCTACCCCCTTCCCACCAGCATTTCTACTGTCTCTCCTACCCCCTTCCCACCAGCACTTCTACTGTCTCTCCTACTCCCTTCCCACCAGCACTTCTACTGTCTCTCCTACCCCCTTCCCACCAGCACTTCTACTGTCTCTCCTACCCCCCTTCCCACCAGCACTTCTACTGTCTCTCCTACTCCCTTCCCACCAGCACTTCTACTGTCTCTCCTACCCCCCTTCCCACCAGCACTTCTACTGTCTCTCCTACCCCCTTCCCACCAGCATTTCTACTGTCTCTCCTACCCCCTTCCCACCAGCACTTCTACTGTCTCTCCTACTCCCTTCCCACCAGCACTTCTACTTTCTCTCCTACCCCCTTCCCACCAGCACTTCTACTGTCTCTCCTACCCCCCTTCCCACCATCACTTCTACTGTCTCTCCTACCCCCCTTCCCACCATCACTTCTACTGTCTCTCCTACACCCCTTCCCACCATCACTTCTACTATCTCTCCTACACCCCTTCCCACCAGCACTTCTACTGTCTCTCCTACCCCCTTCCCACCAGCACTTCTACTGTCTCTCCTACCTCCCTTCCCACCATCACTTCTACTGTCTCTCCTACCCCCCTTCCCACCATCACTTCTACTGTCTCTCCTACACCCCTTCCCACCAGCACTTCTACTGTCTCTCCTACCCCCCTTCCCACCATCACTTCTACTGTCTCTCCTACCCCCCTTCCCACCATCACTTCTACTGTCTCTCCTACACCCCTTCCCACCAGCACTTCTACTGTCTCTCCTACCCCCCTTCCCACCATCACTTCTACTGTCTCTCCTACCCCCCTTCCCACCAGCACTTCTACTGTCTCTCCTACCCCCTTCCCACCAGCACTTCTATTGTCTCTCCTACCCCCTTCCCACCATCACTTCTACTGTCTCTCCTACCCCCCTTCCCACCATCACTTCTACTGTCTCTCCTACACCCCTTCCCACCATCACTTCTACTGTCTCTCCTACCCCCTTCCCACCAGCACTTCTACTGTCTCTCCTACCCCCCTTCCCACCATCACTTCTACTGTCTCTCCTACACCCCTTCCCACCAGCACTTCTACTGTCTCTCCTACCCCCTTCCCACCAGCACTTCTACTGTCTCTCCTACCCCCTTCCCACCAGCACTTCTACTGTCTCTCCTACCCCCCTTCCCACCATCACTTCTACTGTCTCTCCTACCCCCCTTCCCACCATCACTTCTACTGTCTCTCCTACCCCCCTTCCCACCAGCACTTCTACTGTCTCTCCTACCCCCCTTCCCACCATCACTTCTACTGTCTCTCCTACTCCCTTCCCACCAGCACTTCTACTGTCTCTCCTACCCCCCTTCCCACCAGCACTTCTACTGTCTCTCCTACCCTCTTCCCACCAGCACTTCTACTGTCTCTCCTACCCCCTTCCCACCAGCACTTCTACTGTCTCTCCTACCCCCTTCCCACCAGCACTTCTACTGTCTCTCCTACCCCCTTCCCACCAGCACTTCTACTGTCTCTCCTACTCCCTTCCCACCAGCACTTCTACTTTCTCTCCTACCCCCTTCCCACCAGCACTTCTACTGTCTCTCCTACCCCCCTTCCCACCATCACTTCTACTGTCTCTCCTACCCCCCTTCCCACCATCACTTCTACTGTCTCTCCTACCCCCCTTCCCACCATCACTTCTACTGTCTCTCCTACCCCCCTTCCCACAATCACTTCTACTGTCTCTCCTACCCCCTTCCCACCAGCACTTCTACTGTCTCTCCTACCCACCTTCCCACCAGCACTTCTACTGTCTCTCCTACCCCCCTTCCCACCAGCACTTCTACTGTCTCTCCTACCCCCTTCCCACCAGCACTTCTATTGTCTCTCCTACCCCCTTCCCACCAGCACTTCTACTGTCTCTCCTACCCCCTTCCCACCAGCACTTCTACTGTCTCTCCTACCCCCTTCCCACCAGCATTTCTACTGTCTCTCCTACCCCCTTCCCACCAGCACTTCTACTGTCTCTCCTACCCCCTTCCCACCAGCACTTCTACTGTCTCTCCTACCCCCCTTCCCACCAGCACTTCTATTGTCTCTCCTACCCCCTTCCCACCAGCACTTCTACTGTCTCTCCTACCCCCTTCCCACCAGCACTTCTACTGTCTCTCCTACCCCCCTTCACCAGCACTTCTACTGTCTCTCCTACCCCCTTCCCACCAGCACTTCTACTGTCTCTCCTACCCCCTTCCCACCAGCACTTCTACTGTCTCTCCTACCCCCCTTCCCACCAGCACTTCTACTGTCTCTCCTACTCCCCTTCCCACCAGCACTTCTACTGTCTCTCCTACCCCCCTTCCCACCATCACTTCTACTGTCTCTCCTACCCCCTTCCCACCAGCACTTCTACTGTCTCTCCTACACCCCTTCCCACCAGCACTTCTACTGTCTCTCCTACCCCCCTTCCCACCAGCACTTCTACTGTCTCTCCTACCCCCCTTCCCACCAGCACTTCTACTGTCTCTCCTACCCCCCTTCCCACCAGCACTTCTACTGTCTCTCCTACCCCCTTCCCACCAGCACTTCTACTGTCTCTCCTACCCCCTTCCCACCAGCACTTCTGTAATTTTCCCTGCTCCCTTCCAGTGGCACTTCTACAAGCCTAAACTTACTGTATGCCATATGGATCAATGACCGGGAGCCATTGCTGCTTGGGCACATAGTGGGCACACATGCCAGTTTAGTCTTCAGCACTAGGTGCTCTTGGTGCAGCCTTGCAAGTTAGTATGGGGTAAAGTCACCTTGTATATTAGGTATATAAAAACATGATCTAGTTTTAGCATTTAAATCTTTACACTATTTCCCGTTCTCCTCTCTCACGCTGCATCCAACTGCGTCAATGAGAGACAGCTGCATAGATGGCACTGAGAAAGCAGAACGGCACTTCAGTATGTTATTATGCGGCCACTATCTCCATTCACTGTTCCTGGGTTGTTTCATTTATCGCCGGCCACCTTTCCCACGTCCCCTCATATAGAACACCACGTCTACCCCAGTCCTCTGCACCGCTTTAAACAACATACAGTATAACGCTCTGCGTACAATAGTTACTCAAGGCGGTATAAACCCTTCAGGGTACCCCAAGCAAATAAAGTTAAATATTACCTTGAACTTCCCAAGGAAAATGTCTTGTCATTCACAAAGTCTTTTAAAAGTAACCTGCAGAGGTCACATGACCCAAACCTGCGCTCATCATGTGACCCTCTCCCGCCATTTGACTGCTCTCTATATACAGCCGGTACCTGGGTATTACACGGTAGCATCATTCATGTAGAAAGCTTTCACAACACTTTTATCAAACTCTAAACTTCTCTTAAAGGTTGACGTCAGACCTGGCAGCCTCACCGCTTACCGAGGTGCTAATAACTGTTACAGGAGGCTGTGAAATGAAAGAAGTTAATTAGTAGCAGTAATCATTGTTAATTCAATGCTGAAATGTACAATTTCACTGGTAGTCTAAACACAGAGGGATTAACGGTGGCAAACAGTGACCCGAAGCCGCGTGGAAAGTGTTATTTGCTCTGAACCAATTACTGGAGATTAGGAATAATAACATATAATTCTGTTATCGAGTTAGCGGACTAACGTGATCACTGGAGGAGCAGACAGGTGTGTTACATGCCGCAGCGGCGCTGGAAAGTGCACTGTACACCATGATAATAGTGTGCAGATGGAGCAGATCCGCCGTGCACCAGATTCCAGTATTGCACAGACATTCCTCTGCCACAGAAAAAGGAGGAACTCAGGCACGGCCTACTCCTGTACTGACCACTGTACTGTAGTGCCCCGGGTACCAGGTGCTGGGATATAATGATGTGTAGATCTGCCCTGTATCACCCTCCTCCTCTATCACACAGGACTGTAGTGCCCGGGTACCAGGTGCTGGGATATAATGATGTATAGATCTGCCCTGTATCACCCTCCTCCTCTATCACACAGGACTGTAGTGCCCGGGTACCAGGTGCTGGGATATAATGATGTGTAGATCTGCCCTGTATCACCCTCCTCCTCTATCACACAGGACTGTAGTGCCCGGGTACCAGGTGCTGGGATATAATGATGTGTAGATCTGCCCTGTATCACCCTCCTCCTCTATCACACATGACTGTAGTGGCCGGGTACCAGGTGCTGGGATATAATGATGTGTAGATCTGCCCTGTATCACCCTCCTCCTCTATCACACAGGACTGTAGTGCCCAGGTACCAGGTGCTGGGATATAATGATGTGTAGATCTGCCCTGTATCACCCTCCTCCTCTATCACACAGGACTGTAGTGCCCGGGTACCAGGTGCTGGGATATAATGATGTATAATTCTGCCCTGTATCACCCTCCTCCTCTATCACACAGGACTGTAGTGCCCCGGGTACCAGGTGCTGGGATATAATGATGTATAGATCTGCCCTGTATCACCCTCCTCCTCTATCACACAGGACTGTAGTGCCCGGGTACCAGGTGCTGGGATATAATGATGTGTAGATCTGCCCTGTATCACCCTCCTCCTCTATCACACATGACTGTAGTGCCCGGGTACCAGGTGCTGGGATATAATGATGTGTAGATCTGCCCTGTATCACCCTCCTCCTCTATCACACAGGACTGTAGTGCCCGGGTACCAGGTGCTGGGATATAATGATGTATAATTCTGCCCTGTATCACCCTCCTCCTCTATCACACAGGACTGTAGTGCCCGGGTACCAGGTGCTGGGATATAATGATGTATAATTCTGCCCTGTATTACCCTCCTCCTCTATCACACAGGACTGTAGTGCCCGGGTACCAGGTGCTGGGATATAATGATGTATAGATCTGCCCTGTATCACCCTCCTCCTCTATCACACAGGACTGTAGTGCCCGGGTACCAGGTGCTGGGATATAATGATGTGTAGATCTGCCCTGTATCACCCTCCTCCTCTATCACACAGGACTGTAGTGCCCGGGTACCAGGTGCTGGGATATAATGATGTGTAGATCTGCCCTGTATCACCCTCCTCCTCTATCACACAGGACTGTAGTGGCCGGGTACCAGGTGCTGGGATATAATGATGTGTAGATCTGCCCTGTATCACCCTCCTCCTCTATCACACAGGACTGTAGTGCCCAGGTACCAGGTGCTGGGATATAATGATGTGTAGATCTGCCCTGTATCACCCTCCTCCTCTATCACACAGGACTGTAGTGCCCGGGTACCAGGTGCTGGGATATAATGATGTATAATTCTGCCCTGTATCACCCTCCTCCTCTATCACACAGGACTGTAGTGCCCCGGGTACCAGGTGCTGGGATATAATGATGTATAGATCTGCCCTGTATCACCCTCCTCCTCTATCACACAGGACTGTAGTGCCCGGGTACCAGGTGCTGGGATATAATGATGTGTAGATCTGCCCTGTATCACCCTCCTCCTCTATCACACATGACTGTAGTGCCCGGGTACCAGGTGCTGGGATATAATGATGTGTAGATCTGCCCTGTATCACCCTCCTCCTCTATCACACAGGACTGTAGTGCCCGGGTACCAGGTGCTGGGATATAATGATGTATAATTCTGCCCTGTATCACCCTCCTCCTCTATCACACAGGACTGTAGTGCCCGGGTACCAGGTGCTGGGATATAATGATGTATAATTCTGCCCTGTATTACCCTCCTCCTCTATCACACAGGACTGTAGTGCCCGGGTACCAGGTGCTGGGATATAATGATGTATAGATCTGCCCTGTATCACCCTCCTCCTCTATCACACAGGACTGTAGTGCCCGGGTACCAGGTGCTGGGATATAATGATGTATAGATCTGCCCTGTATCACCCTCCTCCTCTATCACACAGGACTGTAGTGCCCGGGTACCAGGTGCTGGGATATAATGATGTATAGATCTGCCCTGTATCACCCTCCTCCTCTATCACACAGGACTGTAGTGCCCGGGTACCAGGTGCTGGGATATAATGATGTATAGATCTGCCCTATATCACCCTCCTCCTGTAGTGCCCGGGTACCAGGTGCTGGGATATAATGATGTATAGATCTGCCCTGTATCACCCTCCTCCTCTATCACACAGGACTGTAGTGCCCGGGTACCAGGTGCTGGGATATAATGATGTATAATTCTGCCCTGTATCACCCTCCTCCTCTATCACACAGGACTGTAGTGCCCGGGTACCAGGTGCTGGGATATAATGATGTATAATTCTGCCCTGTATCACCCTCCTCCTCTATCACACAGGACTGTAGTGCCCGGGTACCAGGTGCTGGGATATAATGATGTGTAGATCTGCCCTGTATCACCCTCCTCCTCTATCACACAGGACTGTAGTGCCCGGGTACCAGGTGCTGGGATATAATGATGTGTAGATCTGCCCTGTATCACCCTCCTCCTCTATCACACAGGACTGTAGTGCCCCGGGTACCAGGTGCTGGGATATAATGATGTGTAGATCTGCCCTGTGTCACCCTCCTCCTCTATCACACAGGACTGTAGTGCCCGGGTACCAGGTGCTGGGATATAATGATGTATAGATCTGCCCTGTATCACCCTCCTCCTATATCACACAGGACTGTATTGCCCGGGTACCAGGTGCTGGGATATAATGATGTGTAGATCTGCCCTGTATCACCCTCCTCCTCTATCACACAGGACTGTAGTGCCCGGGTACCAGGAGCTGGGATATAATGATGTATAATTCTGCCCTGTATCACCCTCCTCCTCTATCACACAGGACTGTAGTGCCCGGGTACCAGGTGCTGGGATATAATGATCTGTAGATCTGCCCTGTATCACCCTCCTCCTCTATCACACAGGACTGTAGTGCCCCGGGTACCAGCCTCTATCACACAGGACTGTAGTGCCCCGGGTACCAGGTGCTGGGATATAATGATGTGTAGATCTGCCCTGTATCACCCTCCTCCTCTATCACACAGGACTGTAGTGCCCGGGTACCAGGTGCTGGGATATAATGATGTGTAGATCTGCCCTGTATCACCCTCCTCCTCTATCACACAGGACTGTAGTGCCCGGGTACCAGGTGCTGGGATATAATGATGTGTAGATCTGCCCTGTATCACCCTCCTCCTCTATCACACAGGACTGTAGTGCCCGGGTACCAGGTGCTGGGATATAATGATGTATAGATCTGCACTGTATCACCCTCCTCCTCTATCACACAGGACTGTAGTGCCCGGGTACCAGGTGCTGGGATATAATGATGTATAGATCTGCCCTGTATCATCCTCCTCCTCTATCACACAGGACTGTAGTGCCCGGGTACCAGGTGCTGGGATATAATGATGTGTAGATCTGCCCTGTGTCACCCTCCTCCTCTATCACACAGGACTGTAGTGCCCAGGTACCAGGTGCTGGGATATAATGATGTATAGATCTGCCCTGTATCACCCTCCTCCTCTATCACACAGGACTGTAGTGCCCGGGTACCAGGTGCTGGGATATAATGATGTGTAGATCTGCCCTGTGTCACCCTCCTCCTCTATCACACAGGACTGTAGTGCCCAGGTACCAGGTGCTGGGATATAATGATGTGTAGATCTGCCCTGTATCACCCTCCTCCTCTATCACACAGGACTGTAGTGCCCGGGTACCAGGTGCTGGGATATAATGATGTATAGATCTGCCCTGTATCACCCTCCTCCTCTATCACACAGGACTGTAGTGCCCGGGTACCAGGTGCTGGGATATAATGATGTATAGATCTGCCCTATATCACCCTCCTCCTGTAGTGCCCGGGTACCAGGTGCTGGGATATAATGATGTATAGATCTGCCCTGTATCACCCTCCTCCTCTATCACACAGGACTGTAGTGCCCGGGTACCAGGTGCTGGGATATAATGATGTGTAGATCTGCCCTGTATCACCCTCCTCCTCTATCACACAGGACTGTAGTGCCCGGGTACCAGGTGCTGGGATATAATGATGTATAATTCTGCCCTGTATCACCCTCCTCCTCTATCACACAGGACTGTAGTGCCCGGGTACCAGGTGCTGGGATATAATGATGTATAATTCTGCCCTGTGTCACCCTCCTCCTCTATCACACAGTACTGTAGTGCCCGGGTACCAGGTGCTGGGATATAATGATGTATAATTCTGCCCTGTGTCACCCTCCTCCTCTATCACACAGGACTGTAGTGCCCGGGTACCAGGTGCTGGGATATAATGATGTGTAGATCTGCCCTGTATCACCCTCCTCCTCTATCACACAGGACTGTAGTGCCCGGGTACCAGGTGCTGGGATATAATGATGTATAGATCTGCCCTGTATCACCCTCCTCCTCTATCACACAGGACTGTAGTGCCCGGGTACCAGGTGCTGGGATATAATGATGTATAGATCTGCCCTGTATCACCCTCCTCCTCTATCACACAGGACTGTAGTGCCCGGGTACCAGGTGCTGGGATATAATGATGTGTAGATCTGCCCTGTATCACCCTCCTCCTCTATCACACAGGACTGTAGTGCCCGGGTACCAGGTGCTGGGATATAATGATGTGTAGATCTGCCCTGTATCACCCTCCTCCTCTATCACACAGGACTGTAGTGCCCGGGTACCCGGTGCTGGGATATAATGATGTGTAGATCTGCCCTGTATCACCCTCCTCCTCTATCACACAGGACTGTAGTGCCCGGGTACCAGGTGCTGGGATATAATGATGTGTAGATCTGCCCTGTGTCACCCTCCTCCTGTATCACACAGGACTGTAGTGCCCGGGTACCAGGTGCTGGGATATAATGATGTATAGATCTGCCCTGTATCACCCTCCTCCTCTATCACACAGGACTGTAGTGCCCGGGTACCAGGTGCTAGGATATAATGATGTATAGATCTGCCCTGTATCACCCTCCTCCTCTATCACACAGGACTGTAGTGCCCGGGTACCAGGTGCTGGGATATAATGATGTATAGATCTGCCCTGTATCACCCTCCTCCTCTATCACACAGGACTGTAGTGCCCGGGTACCAGGTGCTGGGATATAATGATGTGTAGATCAGCCCTGTATCACCCTCCTCCTCTCTCACATAGGACTGTAGTGCCCGGGTACCAGGTGCTTGGATATAATGATGTGTAGATCTGCCCTGTATCACCCTCCTCCTCTATCACACAGGACTGTAGTACCCGGGTACCAGGTGCTGGGATATAATGATGTGTAGATCTGCCCTGTATCACCCTCCTCCTCTATCACACAGGACTGTAGTGCCCGGGTACCAGGTGCTGGGATATAATGATGTGTAGATCTGCCCTGTGTCACCCTCCTCCTCTATCACACAGGACTGTAGTGCCCGGGTACCAGGTGCTGGGATATAATGATGTATAGATCTGCCCTGTATCACCCTCCTCCTCTATCACACAGGACTGTAGTGCCCGGGGTACCAGGTGCTGGGATATAATGATGTGTAGATCTGCCCTGTATCACCCTCCTCCTCTATCACACAGGACTGTAGTGCCCGGGTACCAGGTGCTGGGATATAATGATGTATAATTCTGCCCTGTATCACCCTCCTCCTCTATCACACAGGACTGTAGTGCCCGGGTACCTGGTGCTGGGATATAATGATGTGTAGATCTGCCCTGTATCACCCTCCTCCTCTATCACACAGGACTGTAGTGCCCGGGTACCAGGTGCTGGGATATAATGATGTGTAGATCTGCCCTGTATCACCCTCCTCCTCTATCACACAGGACTGTAGTGCCCCGGGTACCAGGTGCTGGGATATAATGATGTATAGATCTGCCCTGTATCACCCTACTCCTCTATCACACAGGACTATAGTGCCCGGGTACCAGGTGCTGGGATATAATGATGTATAGATCTGCTCTGTATCACCCTCCTCCTCTATCACACAGGACTGTAGTGCCCGGGTACCAGGTGCTGGGATATAATGATGTATAGATCTGCCCTGTATCACCCTCCTCCTCTATCACACAATACTGTAGTGCCCGGGTACCAGGTGCTGGGATATAATGATGTGTAGATCTGCCCTGTATCACCCTCCTCCTCTATCACACAGGACTGTAGTGCCCGGGTACCAGGTGCTGGGATATAATGATGTATAATTCTGCCCTGTATCACCCTCCTCCTCTATCACACAGGACTGTAGTGCCCGGGTACCAGGTGCTGGGATATAATGATGTGTAGATCTGCCCTGTATCACCCTCCTCCTCTATCACACAGGACTGTAGTGCCCGGGTACCAGGTGCTGGGATATAATGATGTGTAGATCTGCCCTGTATCACCCTCCTCCTCTATCACACAGGACTGTAGTGCCCGGGTACCAGGTGCTGTGATATAATGATGTATAGATCTGCCCTGTATCACCCTCCTCCTCTATCACACAGGACTGTAGTGCCCGGGTACCAGGTGCTGGGATATAATGATGTGTAGATCTGCCCTGTATCACCCTCCTCCTCTATCACACAGGACTGTAGTGCCCGGGTACCAGGTGCTGGGATATAATGATGTGTAGATCTGCCCTGTATCACCCTCCTCCTCTATCACACAGGACTGTAGTGCCCGGGTACCAGGTGCTGGGATATATTGATGTATAGATCTGCCCTGTATCACCCTCCTCCTCTATCACACAGGACTGTAGTGCCCGGGTACCAGGTGCTGGGATATAATGATGTATAGATCTGCCCTGTATCACCCTCCTCCTCTATCACACAGGACTGTAGTGCCCGGGTACCAGGTGCTGGGATATAATGATGTATAATTCTGCCCTGTATCACCCTCCTCCTCTATCACACAGGACTGTAGTGCCCCGGGTACCCGGTGCTGGGATATAATGATGTGTAGATCTGCCCTGTATCACCCTCCTCCTCTATCACACAGGACTGTAGTGCCCGGGTACCAGGTGCTGGGATATAATGATGTATAGATCTGCCCTATATCACCCTCCTCCTGTAGTGCCCGGGTACCAGGTGCTGGGATATAATGATGTATAGATCTGCCCTGTATCACCCTCCTCCTCTATCACACAGGACTGTAGTGCCCGGGTACCAGGTGCTGGGATATAATGATGTGTAGATCTGCCCTGTATCACCCTCCTCCTCTATCACACAGGACTGTAGTGCCCGGGTACCAGGTGCTGGGATATAATGATGTATAATTCTGCCCTGTATCACCCTCCTCCTCTATCACACAGGACTGTAGTGCCCGGGTACCAGGTGCTGGGATATAATGATGTATAATTCTGCCCTGTGTCACCCTCCTCCTCTATCACACAGTACTGTAGTGCCCGGGTACCAGGTGCTGGGATATAATGATGTATAATTCTGCCCTGTGTCACCCTCCTCCTCTATCACACAGGACTGTAGTGCCCGGGTACCAGGTGCTGGGATATAATGATGTGTAGATCTGCCCTGTATCACCCTCCTCCTCTATCACACAGGACTGTAGTGCCCGGGTACCAGGTGCTGGGATATAATGATGTATAGATCTGCCCTGTATCACCCTCCTCCTCTATCACACAGGACTGTAGTGCCCGGGTACCAGGTGCTGGGATATAATGATGTATAGATCTGCCCTGTATCACCCTCCTCCTCTATCACACAGGACTGTAGTGCCCGGGTACCAGGTGCTGGGATATAATGATGTGTAGATCTGCCCTGTATCACCCTCCTCCTCTATCACACAGGACTGTAGTGCCCGGGTACCAGGTGCTGGGATATAATGATGTGTAGATCTGCCCTGTATCACCCTCCTCCTCTATCACACAGGACTGTAGTGCCCGGGTACCCGGTGCTGGGATATAATGATGTGTAGATCTGCCCTGTATCACCCTCCTCCTCTATCACACAGGACTGTAGTGCCCGGGTACCAGGTGCTGGGATATAATGATGTGTAGATCTGCCCTGTGTCACCCTCCTCCTGTATCACACAGGACTGTAGTGCCCGGGTACCAGGTGCTGGGATATAATGATGTATAGATCTGCCCTGTATCACCCTCCTCCTCTATCACACAGGACTGTAGTGCCCGGGTACCAGGTGCTAGGATATAATGATGTATAGATCTGCCCTGTATCACCCTCCTCCTCTATCACACAGGACTGTAGTGCCCGGGTACCAGGTGCTGGGATATAATGATGTATAGATCTGCCCTGTATCACCCTCCTCCTCTATCACACAGGACTGTAGTGCCCGGGTACCAGGTGCTGGGATATAATGATGTGTAGATCAGCCCTGTATCACCCTCCTCCTCTCTCACATAGGACTGTAGTGCCCGGGTACCAGGTGCTTGGATATAATGATGTGTAGATCTGCCCTGTATCACCCTCCTCCTCTATCACACAGGACTGTAGTACCCGGGTACCAGGTGCTGGGATATAATGATGTGTAGATCTGCCCTGTATCACCCTCCTCCTCTATCACACAGGACTGTAGTGCCCGGGTACCAGGTGCTGGGATATAATGATGTGTAGATCTGCCCTGTGTCACCCTCCTCCTCTATCACACAGGACTGTAGTGCCCGGGTACCAGGTGCTGGGATATAATGATGTATAGATCTGCCCTGTATCACCCTCCTCCTCTATCACACAGGACTGTAGTGCCCGGGGTACCAGGTGCTGGGATATAATGATGTGTAGATCTGCCCTGTATCACCCTCCTCCTCTATCACACAGGACTGTAGTGCCCGGGTACCAGGTGCTGGGATATAATGATGTATAATTCTGCCCTGTATCACCCTCCTCCTCTATCACACAGGACTGTAGTGCCCGGGTACCTGGTGCTGGGATATAATGATGTGTAGATCTGCCCTGTATCACCCTCCTCCTCTATCACACAGGACTGTAGTGCCCGGGTACCAGGTGCTGGGATATAATGATGTGTAGATCTGCCCTGTATCACCCTCCTCCTCTATCACACAGGACTGTAGTGCCCCGGGTACCAGGTGCTGGGATATAATGATGTATAGATCTGCCCTGTATCACCCTACTCCTCTATCACACAGGACTATAGTGCCCGGGTACCAGGTGCTGGGATATAATGATGTATAGATCTGCTCTGTATCACCCTCCTCCTCTATCACACAGGACTGTAGTGCCCGGGTACCAGGTGCTGGGATATAATGATGTATAGATCTGCCCTGTATCACCCTCCTCCTCTATCACACAATACTGTAGTGCCCGGGTACCAGGTGCTGGGATATAATGATGTGTAGATCTGCCCTGTATCACCCTCCTCCTCTATCACACAGGACTGTAGTGCCCGGGTACCAGGTGCTGGGATATAATGATGTATAATTCTGCCCTGTATCACCCTCCTCCTCTATCACACAGGACTGTAGTGCCCGGGTACCAGGTGCTGGGATATAATGATGTGTAGATCTGCCCTGTATCACCCTCCTCCTCTATCACACAGGACTGTAGTGCCCGGGTACCAGGTGCTGGGATATAATGATGTGTAGATCTGCCCTGTATCACCCTCCTCCTCTATCACACAGGACTGTAGTGCCCGGGTACCAGGTGCTGTGATATAATGATGTATAGATCTGCCCTGTATCACCCTCCTCCTCTATCACACAGGACTGTAGTGCCCGGGTACCAGGTGCTGGGATATAATGATGTGTAGATCTGCCCTGTATCACCCTCCTCCTCTATCACACAGGACTGTAGTGCCCGGGTACCAGGTGCTGGGATATAATGATGTGTAGATCTGCCCTGTATCACCCTCCTCCTCTATCACACAGGACTGTAGTGCCCGGGTACCAGGTGCTGGGATATATTGATGTATAGATCTGCCCTGTATCACCCTCCTCCTCTATCACACAGGACTGTAGTGCCCGGGTACCAGGTGCTGGGATATAATGATGTATAGATCTGCCCTGTATCACCCTCCTCCTCTATCACACAGGACTGTAGTGCCCGGGTACCAGGTGCTGGGATATAATGATGTATAATTCTGCCCTGTATCACCCTCCTCCTCTATCACACAGGACTGTAGTGCCCCGGGTACCCGGTGCTGGGATATAATGATGTGTAGATCTGCCCTGTATCACCCTCCTCCTCTATCACACAGGACTGTAGTGCCCGGGTACCAGGTGCCTGGATATAATGATGTGTAGATCTGCCCTGTATCACCCTCCTCCTCTATCACACAGGACTGTAGTGCCCGGGTACCAGGTGCTGGGATATAATGATGTATAGATCTGCCCTGTATCACCCTCCTCCTCTATCACACAGGACTGTAGTGCCCGGGTACCAGGTGCTGGGATATAATGATGTGTAGATCTGCCCTGTATCACCCTCCTCCTCTATCACACAGGACTGTAGTGCCCGGGTACCAGGTGCTGGGATATAATGATGTATAGATCTGCCCTGTATCACCCTCCTCCTCTATCACACAGGACTGTAGTGCCCGGGTACCAGGTGCTGGGATATAATGATGTATAGATCTGCCCTGTATCACCCTCCTCCTCTATCACACAGGACTGTAGTGCCCCGGGTACCAGGTGCTGGGATATAATGATGTGTAGATCTGCCCTGTATCACCCTCCTCCTCTATCACACAGGACTGTAGTGCCCGGGTACCAGGTGCCTGGATATAATGATGTGTAGATCTGCCCTGTATCACCCTCCTCCTCTATCACACAGGACTGTAGTGCCCGGGTACCAGGTGCTGGGATATAATGATGTATAGATCTGCCCTGTATCACCCTCCTCCTCTATCACACAGGACTGTAGTGCCCGGGTACCAGGTGCTGGGATATAATGATTTGTAGATCTGCCCTGTATCACCCTCCTCCTCTATCACACTGGACTGTAGTGCCCGGGTACCAGGTGCTGGGATATAATGATGTGTAGATCTGCCCTGTATCACCCTCCTCCTCTATCACACAGGACTGTAGTGCCCGGGTACCAGGTGCTGGGATATAATGATGTATAGATCTGCCCTGTATCACCCTCCTCCTCTATCACACAGGACTGTAGTGCCCGGGTACCAGGTGCTGGGATGTAATGATGTGTAGATATGCCCTGTATCACCCTCCTCCTCTATCACACAGGACTGTAGTGCCCGGGTACCAGGTGCTGGGATATAATGATGTATAGATCTGCCCTGTATCACCCTCCTCCTCTCTCACACAGGACTGTAGTGCCCGGGTACCAGGTGCTGGGATATAATGATGTATAATTCTGCCCTGTATCACCCTCCTCCTCTATCACACAGGACTGTAGTGCCCGGGTACCAGGTGCTGGGATATAATGATGTATAATTCTGCCCTGTATCACCCTCCTCCTCTATCACACAGGACTGTAGTGCCCGGGTACCAGGTGCTGGGATATAATGATGTATAATTCTGCCCTGTATCACCCTCCTCCTCTGTCACACAGGACTGTAGTGCCCCGGGTACCAGCCTCTATCACACAGGACTGTAGTGCCCCGGGTACCAGGTGCTGGGATATAATGATGTGTAGATCTGCCCTGTATCACCCTCCTCCTCTATCACACAGGACTGTAGTGCCCGGGTACCAGGTGCTGGGATATAATGATGTGTAGATCTGCCCTGTATCACCCTCCTCCTCTATCACACAGGACTGTAGTGCCCGGGTACCAGGTGCTGGGATATAATGATGTGTAGATCTGCCCTGTATCACCCTCCTCCTCTATCACACAGGACTGTAGTGCCCGGGTACCAGGTGCTGGGATATAATGATGTATAGATCTGCCCTGTATCACCCTCCTCCTCTATCACACAGGACTGTAGTGCCCGGGTACCAGGTGCTGGGATATAATGATGTATAGATCTGCACTGTATCACCCTCCTCCTCTATCACACAGGACTGTAGTGCCCGGGTACCAGGTGCTGGGATATAATGATGTATAGATCTGCCCTGTATCACCCTCCTCCTCTATCACACAGGACTGTAGTGCCCGGGTACCAGGTGCTGGGATATAATGATGTGTAGATCTGCCCTGTGTCACCCTCCTCCTCTATCACACAGGACTGTAGTGCCCAGGTACCAGGTGCTGGGATATAATGATGTGTAGATCTGCCCTGTATCACCCTCCTCCTCTATCACACAGGACTGTAGTGCCCGGGTACCAGGTGCTGGGATATAATGATGTATAGATCTGCCCTGTATCACCCTCCTCCTCTATCACACAGGACTGTAGTGCCCGGGTACCAGGTGCTGGGATATAATGATGTATAGATCTGCCCTGTATCACCCTCCTCCTCTATCACACAGGACTGTAGTGCCTGGGTACCAGGTGCTGGGATATAATGATGTGTAGATCTGCCCTGTATCACCCTCCTCCTCTATCACACAGGACTGTAGTGCCCGGGTACCAGGTGCTGGGATATAATGATGTGTAGATCTGCCCTGTATCACCCTCCTCCTCTATCACACAGGACTGTAGTGCCCGGGTACCAGGTGCTGGGATATAATGATGTGTAGATCTGCCCTGTATCACCCTCCTCCTCTATCACACAGGACTGTAGTGCCCGGGTACCAGGTGCTGGGATATAATGATGTATAATTCTGCCCTGTATCACCCTCCTCCTCTATCACACAGGACTGTAGTGCCCGGGTACCAGGTGCTGGGATATAATGATGTGTAGATCTGCCCTGTGTCACCCTCCTCCTCTATCACACAGGACTGTAGTGCCCGGGTACCAGGTGCTAGGATATAATGATGTATAGATCTGCCCTGTATCACCATCCTCCTCTATCACACAGGACTGTAGTGCCCGGGTACCAGGTGCTGGGATATAATGATGTATAGATCTGCCCTGTATCACCCTCCTCCTCTATCACACAGGACTGTAGTGCCCGGGGTACCAGGTGCTGGGATATAATGATGTGTAGATCTGCCCTGTATCACCCTCCTCCTCTATCACACAGGACTGTAGTGCCCGGGTACCAGGTGCTGGGATATAATGATGTATAATTCTGCCCTGTATCACCCTCCTCCTCTATCACACAGGACTGTAGTGCCCGGGTACCTGGTGCTGGGATATAATGATGTGTAGATCTGCCCTGTATCACCCTCCTCCTCTATCACACAGGACTGTAGTGCCCGGGTACCAGGTGCTGGGATATAATGATGTGTAGATCTGCTCTGTATCATCCTCCTCCTCTATCACACAGGACTGTAGTGCCCGGGTACCAGGTGCTGGGATATAATGATGTATAATTCTGCCCTGTGTCACCCTCCTCCTCTATCACACAGGACTGTAGTGCCCGGGTACCAGGTGCTGGGATATAATGATGTGTAGATCTGCCCTGTATCACCCTCCTCCTCTATCACACAGGACTGTAGTGCCCCGGGTACCAGGTGCTGGGATATAATGATGTATAGATCTGCCCTGTATCACCCTCCTCCTCTATCACACAGGACTATAGTGCCCGGGTACCAGGTGCTGGGATATAATGATGTATAGATCTGCTCTGTATCACCCTCCTCCTCTATCACACAGGACTGTAGTGCCCGGGTACCAGGTGCTGGGATATAATGATGTATAGATCTGCCCTGTATCACCCTCCTCCTCTATCACACAATACTGTAGTGCCCGGGTACCAGGTGCTGGGATATAATGATGTGTAGATCTGCCCTGTATCACCCTCCTCCTCTATCACACAGGACTGTAGTGCCCGGGTACCAGGTGCTGGGATATAATGATGTATAATTCTGCCCTGTATCACCCTCCTCCTCTATCACACAGGACTGTAGTGCCCGGGTACCAGGTGCTGGGATATAATGATGTATAGATCTGCCCTGTATCACCCTCCTCCTCTATCACACAGGACTGTAGTGCCCGGGTACCAGGTGCTGGGATATAATGATGTATAGATCTGCCCTATATCACCCTCCTCCTGTAGTGCCCGGGTACCAGGTGCTGGGATATAATGATGTATAATTCTGCCCTGTATCACCCTCCTCCTCTATCACACAGGACTGTAGTGCCCGGGTACCAGGTGCTGGGATATAATGATGTATAGATCTGTCCTGTATCACCCTCCTCCTCTATCACACAGGACTGTAGTGCCCGGGTACCAGGTGCTGGGATATAATGATGTGTAGATCTGCCCTGTATCACCCTCCTCCTCTATCACACAGGACTGTAGTGGCCGGGTACCAGGTGCTGGGATATAATGATGTGTAGATCTGCCCTGTATCACCCTCCTCCTCTATCACACAGGACTGTAGTGCCCGGGTACCAGGTGCTGGGATATAATGATGTATAGATCTGCCCTGTATCACCCTCCTCCTCTATCACACAGGACTGTAGTGCCCGGGTACCAGGTGCTGGGATATAATGATGTATAGATCTGCCCTATATCACCCTCCTCCTGTAGTGCCCAGGTACCAGGTGCTGGGATATAATGATGTATAATTCTGCCCTGTATCACCCTCCTCCTCTATCACACAGGACTGTAGTGCCCGGGTACCAGGTGCTGGGATATAATGATGTATAGATCTGTCCTGTATCACCCTCCTCCTCTATCACACAGGACTGTAGTGCCCGGGTACCAGGTGCTGGGATATAATGATGTGTAGATCTGCCCCGTATCACCCTCCTCCTCTATCACACAGGACTGTAGTGGCCGGGTACCAGGTGCTGGGATATAATGATGTGTAGATCTGCCCTGTATCACCCTCCTCCTCTATCACACAGGACTGTAGTGCCCGGGTACCAGGTGCTGGGATATAATGATGTGTAGATCTGCCCTGTATCACCCTCCTCCTCTATCACACAGGACTGTAGTGCCCGGGTACCAGGTGCTGGGATATAATGATGTATAATTCTGCCCTGTATCACCCTCCTCCTCTATCACACAGGACTGTAGTGCCCGGGTACCAGGTGCTGGGATATAATGATGTATAGATCTGCCCTGTATCACCCTCCTCCTCTATCACACAGGACTGTAGTGCCCGGGTACCAGGTGCTGGGATATAATGATGTGTAGATCTGCCCTGTATCACCCTCCTCCTCTATCACACAGGACTGTAGTGCCCGGGTACCAGGTGCTGGGATATAATGATGTGTAGATCTGCCCTGTATCACCCTCCTCCTCTATCACACAGGACTGTAGTGCCCGGGTACCAGGTGCTGGGATATAATGATGTATAATTCTGCCCTGTATCACCCTCCTCCTCTATCACACAGGACTGTAGTGCCCGGGTACCAGGTGCTGGGATATAATGATGTGCAGATCTGCCCTGTATCACCCTCCTCCTCTATCACACAGGACTGTAGTGCCCGGGTACCAGGTGCTGGGATATAATGATGTGTAGATCTGCCCTGTATCACCCTCCTCCTCTATCACACAGGACTGTAGTGCCCGGGTACCAGGTGCTGGGATATAATGATGTGTAGATCTGCCCTGTATCACCCTCCTCCTCTATCACACAGGACTGTAGTGCCCGGGTACCAGGTGCTGGGATATAATGATGTATAATTCTGCCCTGTATCACCCTCCTCCTCTATCACACAGGACTGTAGTGCCCGGGTACCAGGTGCTGGGATATAATGATGTATAGATCTGCCCTGTATCACCCTCCTCCTCTATCACACAGGACTGTAGTGCCCGGGTACCAGGTGCTGGGATATAATGATGTGTAGATCTGCCCTGTATCACCCTCCTCCTCTATCACACAGGACTGTAGTGCCCGGGTACCAGGTGCTGGGATATAATGATGTGTAGATCTGCCCTGTATCACCCTCCTCCTCTATCACACAGGACTGTAGTGCCCGGGTACCAGGTGCTGGGATATAATGATGTGTAGATCTGCCCTGTATCACCCTCCTCCTCTATCACACAGGACTGTAGTGCCGGGTACCAGGTGCTGGGATATAATGATGTGTAGATCTGCCCTGTATCACCCTCCTCCTCTATCACACAGGACTGTAGTGCCCGGGGTACCAGGTGCTGGGATATAATGATGTGTAGATCTGCCCTGTATCACCCTCCTCCTCTATCACACAGGACTGTAGTGCCCGGGTACCAGGTGCTGGGATATAATGATGTATAGATCTGCACTGTATCACCCTCCTCCTCTATCACACAGGACTGTAGTGCCCAGGTACCAGGTGCTGGGATATAATGATGTATAGATCTGCCCTGTATCACCCTCCTCCTCTATCACACAGGACTGTAGTGCCCGGGTACCAGGTGCTGGGATATAATGATGTGTAGATCTGCCCTGTGTCACCCTCCTCCTCTATCACACAGGACTGTAGTGCCCAGGTACCAGGTGCTGGGATATAATGATGTGTAGATCTGCCCTGTATCACCCTCCTCCTCTATCACACAGGATTGTAGTGCCCGGGTACCAGGTGCTGGGATATAATGATGTATAGATCTGCCCTGTATCACCCTCCTCCTCTATCACACAGGACTGTAGTGCCCGGGTACCAGGTGCTGGGATATAATGATGTATAGATCTGCCCTATATCACCCTCCTCCTGTAGTGCCCGGGTACCAGGTGCTGGGATATAATGATGTATAATTCTGCCCTGTATCACCCTCCTCCTCTATCACACAGGACTGTAGTGCCCGGGTACCAGGTGCTGGGATATAATGATGTGTAGATCTGCCCTGTGTCACCCTCCTCCTCTATCACACAGGACTGTAGTGCCCGGGTACCAGGTGCTAGGATATAATGATGTATAGATCTGCCCTGTATCACCATCCTCCTCTATCACACAGGACTGTAGTGCCCGGGTACCAGGTGCTGGGATATAATGATGTATAGATCTGCCCTGTATCACCCTCCTCCTCTATCACACAGGACTGTAGTGCCCGGGTACCAGGTGCTGGGATATAATGATGTGTAGATCTGCCCTGTATCACCCTCCTCCTCTATCACACAGGACTGTAGTGCCCGGGTACCAGGTGCTGGGATATAATGATGTATAATTCTGCCCTGTATCACCCTCCTCCTCTATCACACAGGACTGTAGTGCCCGGGTACCTGGTGCTGGGATATAATGATGTGTAGATCTGCCCTGTATCACCCTCCTCCTCTATCACACAGGACTGTAGTGCCCGGGTACCAGGTGCTGGGATATAATGATGTGTAGATCTGCTCTGTATCATCCTCCTCCTCTATCACACAGGACTGTAGTGCCCGGGTACCAGGTGCTGGGATATAATGATGTATAATTCTGCCCTGTGTCACCCTCCTCCTCTATCACACAGGACTGTAGTGCCCGGGTACCAGGTGCTGGGATATAATGATGTGTAGATCTGCCCTGTATCACCCTCCTCCTCTATCACACAGGACTGTAGTGCCAGGGTACCAGGTGCTGGGATATAATGATGTATAGATCTGCCCTGTATCACCCTCCTCCTCTATCACACAGGACTATAGTGCCCGGGTACCAGGTGCTGGGATATAATGATGTATAGATCTGCTCTGTATCACCCTCCTCCTCTATCACACAGGACTGTAGTGCCCGGGTACCAGGTGCTGGGATATAATGATGTATAGATCTGCCCTGTATCACCCTCCTCCTCTATCACACAATACTGTAGTGCGCGGGTACCAGGTGCTGGGATATAATGATGTGTAGATCTGCCCTGTATCACCCTCCTCCTCTATCACACAGGACTGTAGTGCCCGGGTACCAGGTGCTGGGATATAATGATGTATAATTCTGCCCTGTATCACCCTCCTCCTCTATCACACAGGACTGTAGTGCCCGGGTACCAGGTGCTGGGATATAATGATGTATAGATCTGCCCTGTATCACCCTCCTCCTCTATCACACAGGACTGTAGTGCCCGGGTACCAGGTGCTGGGATATAATGATGTATAGATCTGCCCTATATCACCCTCCTCCTGTAGTGCCCGGGTACCAGGTGCTGGGATATAATGATGTATAATTCTGCCCTGTATCACCCTCCTCCTCTGTCACACAGGACTGTAGTGCCCGGGTACCAGGTGCTGGGATATAATGATGTATAGATCTGTCCTGTATCACCCTCCTCCTCTATCACACAGGACTGTAGTGCCCGGGTACCAGGTGCTGGGATATAATGATGTGTAGATCTGCCCTGTATCACCCTCCTCCTCTATCACACAGGACTATAGTGCCCGGGTACCAGGTGCTGGATATAATGATGTATAGATCTGTCCTGTATCACCCTCCTCCTCTATCACACAGGACTGTAGTGCCCGGGTACCAGGTGCTGGGATATAATGATGTGTAGATCTGCCCTGTATCACCCTCCTCCTCTATCACACAGGACTGTAGTGGCCGGGTACCAGGTGCTGGGATATAATGATGTGTAGATCTGCCCTGTATCACCCTCCTCCTCTATCACACAGGACTGTAGTGCCCGGGTACCAGGTGCTGGGATATAATGATGTGTAGATCTGCCCTGTATCACCCTCCTCCTCTATCACACAGGACTGTAGTGCCCGGGTACCAGGTGCTGGGATATAATGATGTGTAGATCTGCCCTGTATCACCCTCCTCCTCTATCACACAGGACTGTAGTGCCCGGGTACCAGGTGCTGGGATATAATGATGTATAATTCTGCCCTGTATCACCCTCCTCCTCTATCACACAGGACTGTAGTGCCCGGGTACCAGGTGCTGGGATATAATGATGTATAGATCTGCCCTGTATCACCCTCCTCCTCTATCACACAGGACTGTAGTGCCCGGGTACCAGGTGCTGGGATATAATGATGTGTAGATCTGCCCTGTATCACCCTCCTCCTCTATCACACAGGACTGTAGTGCCCGGGTACCAGGTGCTGGGATATAATGATGTGTAGATCTGCCCTGTATCACCCTCCTCCTCTATCACACAGGACTGTAGTGCCCGGGTACCAGGTGCTGGGATATAATGATGTATAATTCTGCCCTGTATCACCCTCCTCCTCTATCACACAGGACTGTAGTGCCCGGGTACCAGGTGCTGGGATATAATGATGTATAGATCTGCCCTGTATCACCCTCCTCCTCTATCACACAGGACTGTAGTGCCCGGGTACCAGGTGCTGGGATATAATGATGTGTAGATCTGCCCTGTATCACCCTCCTCCTCTATCACACAGGACTGTAGTGCCCGGGTACCAGGTGCTGGGATATAATGATGTGTAGATCTGCCCTGTATCACCCTCCTCCTCTATCACACAGGACTGTAGTGCCGGGTACCAGGTGCTGGGATATAATGATGTATAATTCTGCCCTGTATCACACTCCTCCTCTATCACACAGGACTGTAGTGCCGGGTACCAGGTGCTGGGATATAATGATGTGTAGATCTGCCCTGTATCACCCTCCTCCTCTATCACACAGGACTGTAGTGCCCGGGTACCAGGTGCTGGGATATAATGATGTGTAGATCTGCCCTGTATCACCCTCCTCCTCTATCACACAGGACTGTAGTGCCCGGGTACCAGGTGCTGGGATATAATGATGTGTAGATCTGCCCTGTATCACCCTCCTCCTCTATCACACAGGACTGTAGTGCCCGGGTACCAGGTGCTGGGATATAATGATGTGTAGATCTGCCCTGTATCACCCTCCTCCTCTATCACACAGGACTGTAGTGCCCGGGTACCAGGTGCTGGGATATAATGATGTGTAGATCTGCCCTGTATCACCCTCCTCCTCTATCACACAGGACTGTAGTGCCCGGGTACCAGGTGCTGGGATATAATGATGTGTAGATCTGCCCTGTATCACCCTCCTCCTCTATCACACAGGACTGTAGTGCCCGGGTACCAGGTGCTGGGATATAATGATGTATAATTCTGCCCTGTATCACCCTCCTCCTCTATCACACAGGACTGTAGTGCCCGGGTACCAGGTGCTGGGATATAATGATGTATAGATCTGCCCTGTATCACCCTCCTCCTCTATCACACAGGACTGTAGTGCCCGGGTACCAGGTGCTGGGATATAATGATGTGTAGATCTGCCCTGTATCACCCTCCTCCTCTATCACACAGGACTGTAGTGCCCGGGTACCAGGTGCTGGGATATAATGATGTATAATTCTGCCCTGTATCACCCTCCTCCTCTATCACACAGGACTGTAGTGCCCGGGTACCAGGTGCTGGGATATAATGATGTGCAGATCTGCCCTGTATCACCCTCCTCCTCTATCACACAGGACTGTAGTGCCCGGGTACCAGGTGCTGGGATATAATGATGTGTAGATCTGCCCTGTATCACCCTCCTCCTCTATCACACAGGACTGTAGTGCCCGGGTACCAGGTGCTGGGATATAATGATGTGTAGATCTGCCCTGTATCACCCTCCTCCTCTATCACACAGGACTGTAGTGCCCGGGTACCAGGTGCTGGGATATAATGATGTATAATTCTGCCCTGTATCACCCTCCTCCTCTATCACACAGGACTGTAGTGCCCGGGTACCAGGTGCTGGGATATAATGATGTATAGATCTGCCCTGTATCACCCTCCTCCTCTATCACACAGGACTGTAGTGCCCGGGTACCAGGTGCTGGGATATAATGATGTGTAGATCTGCCCTGTATCACCCTCCTCCTCTATCACACAGGACTGTAGTGCCCGGGTACCAGGTGCTGGGATATAATGATGTATAATTCTGCCCTGTATCACCCTCCTCCTCTATCACACAGGACTGTAGTGCCCGGGTACCAGGTGCTGGGATATAATGATGTATAGATCTGCCCTGTATCACCCTCCTCCTCTATCACACAGGACTGTAGTGCCCGGGTACCAGGTGCTGGGATATAATGATGTGTAGATCTGCCCTGTATCACCCTCCTCCTCTATCACACAGGACTGTAGTGCCCGGGTACCAGGTGCTGGGATATAATGATGTGTAGATCTGCCCTGTATCACCCTCCTCCTCTATCACACAGGACTGTAGTGCCCGGGTACCAGGTGCTGGGATATAATGATGTATAATTCTGCCCTGTATCACCCTCCTCCTCTATCACACAGGACTGTAGTGCCCGGGTACCAGGTGCTGGGATATAATGATGTGCAGATCTGCCCTGTATCACCCTCCTCCTCTATCACACAGGACTGTAGTGCCCGGGTACCAGGTGCTGGGATATAATGATGTGTAGATCTGCCCTGTATCACCCTCCTCCTCTATCACACAGGACTGTAGTGCCCGGGTACCAGGTGCTGGGATATAATGATGTGTAGATCTGCCCTGTATCACCCTCCTCCTCTATCACACAGGACTGTAGTGCCCGGGTACCAGGTGCTGGGATATAATGATGTATAATCTGCCCTGTATCACCCTCCTCCTCTATCACACAGGACTGTAGTGCCCGGGTACCAGGTGCTGGGATATAATGATGTATAGATCTGCCCTGTATCACTCTCCTCCTCTATCACACAGGACTGTAGTGCCCGGGTACCAGGTGCTGGGATATAATGATGTGTAGATCTGCCCTGTATCACCCTCCTCCTCTATCACACAGGACTGTAGTGCCCGGGTACCAGGTGCTGGGATATAATGATGTGTAGATCTGCCCTGTATCACCCTCCTCCTCTATCACACAGGACTGTAGTGCCCGGGTACCAGGTGCTGGGATATAATGATGTATAGATCTGCCCTGTATCACCCTCCTCCTCTATCACACAGGACTGTAGTGCCCGGGTACCAGGTGCTGGGATATAATGATGTATAGATCTGCCCTGTATCACCCTCCTCCTCTATCACACAGGACTGTAGTGCCCGGGTACCAGGTGCTGGGATATAATGATGTGTAGATCTGCCCTGTATCACCCTCCTCCTCTATCACACAGGACTGTAGTGCCCGGGTACCAGGTGCTGGGATATAATGATGTGTAGATCTGCCCTGTATCACCCTCCTCCTCTATCACACAGGACTGTAGTGCCCGGGTACCAGGTGCTGGGATGTAATGATGTGTAGATCTGCCCTGTATCACCCTCCTCCTCTATCACACAGGACTGTAGTGCCCGGGTACCAGGTGCTGGGATATAATGATGTATAGATCTGCCCTGTATCTCCCTCCTCCTCTATCACACAGGACTGTAGTGCCCGGGTACCAGGTGCTGGGATATAATGATGTATAATTCTGCCCTGTATCACCCTCCTCCTCTATCACACAGGACTGTAGTGCCCCGGGTACCAGGTGCTGGGATATAATGATGTGTAGATCTGCCCTGTATCACCCTCCTCCTCTATCACACAGGACTGTAGTGCCCGGGTACCAGGTGCCTGGATATAATGATGTGTAGATCTGCCCTGTATCACCCTCCTCCTCTATCACACAGGACTGTAGTGCCCGGGTACCAGGTGCTGGGATATAATGATGTATAGATCTGCCCTGTATCACCCTCCTCCTCTATCACACAGGACTGTAGTGCCCGGGTACCAGGTGCTGGGATATAATGATGTGTAGATCTGCCCTGTATCACCCTCCTCCTCTATCACACAGGACTGTAGTGCCCGGGTACCAGGTGCTGGGATATAATGATGTGTAGATCTGCCCTGTATCACCCTCCTCCTCTATCACACAGGACTGTAGTGCCCGGGTACCAGGTGCTGGGATATAATGATGTATAGATCTGCCCTGTATCACCCTCCTCCTCTATCACACAGGACTGTAGTGCCCGGGTACCAGGTGCTGGGATATAATGATGTGTAGATCTGCCCTGTATCACCCTCCTCCTCTATCACACAGGACTGTAGTGCCCGGGTACCAGGTGCTGGGATATAATGATGTGTAGATCTGCCCTGTATCACCCTCCTCCTCTATCACACAGGACTGTAGTGCCCGGGTACCAGGTGCTGGGATATAATGATGTATAGATCTGCCCTGTATCACCCTCCTCCTCTATCACACAGGACTGTAGTGCCCGGGTACCAGGTGCTGGGATGTAATGATGTGTAGATCTGCCCTGTATCACCCTCCTCCTCTATCACACAGGACTGTAGTGCCCGGGTACCAGGTGCTGGGATATAATGATGTGTAGATCTGCCCTGTATCACCCTCCTCCTCTATCACACAGGACTGTAGTGCCCGGGTACCAGGTGCTGGGATATAATGATGTGTAGATCTGCCCTGTATCACCCTCCTCCTCTATCACACAGGACTGTAGTGCCCGGGTACCAGGTGCTGGGATATAATGATGTATAATTCTGCCCTGTATCACACTCCTCCTCTATCACACAGGACTGTAGTGCCCGGGTACCAGGTGCTGGGATATAATGATGTGTAGATCTGCCCTGTATCACCCTCCTCCTCTATCACACAGGACTGTAGTGCCCGGGTACCAGGTGCTGGGATATAATGATGTGTAGATCTGCCCTGTATCACCCTCCTCCTCTATCACACAGGACTGTAGTGCCCGGGTACCAGGTGCTGGGATATAATGATGTGTAGATCTGCCCTGTATCACCCTCCTCCTCTATCACACAGGACTGTAGTGCCCGGGTACCAGGTGCTGGGATATAATGATGTATAGATCTGCCCTGTATCACCCTCCTCCTCTATCACACAGGACTGTAGTGCCCGGGTACCAGGTGCTGGATATAATGATGTGTAGATCTGCCCTGTATCACCCTCCTCCTCTATCACACAGGACTGTAGTGCCCGGGTACCAGGTGCTGGGATATAATGATGTATAGATCTGCCCTGTATCACCCTCCTCCTCTATCACACAGGACTGTAGTGCCCGGGTACCAGGTGCTGGGATATAATGATGTGTAGATCTGCCCTGTATCACCCTCCTCCTCTATCACACAGGACTGTAGTGCCCGGGTACCAGGTGCTGGGATATAATGATGTGTAGATCTGCCCTGTATCACCCTCCTCCTCTATCACACAGGACTGTAGTGCCCGGGTACCAGGTGCTGGGATATAATGATGTATAGATCTGCCCTGTATCACCCTCCTCCTCTATCACACAGGACTGTAGTGCCCGGGGTACCAGGTGCTGGGATGATAATGATGTGTAGATCTGCCCTGTATCACCCTCCTCCTCTTCACACAGGACTGTAGTGCCCGGGTACCAGGTGCTGGATATAATGATGTGTAGATCTGCCCTGTATCACCCTCCTCCTCTATCACACAGGACTGTAGTGCCCGGGTACCAGGTGCTGGGATATAATGATGTGTAGATCTGCCCTGTATCACCCTCCTCCTCTATCACACAGGACTGTAGTGCCCGGGTACCAGGTGCTGGGATATAATGATGTATAATTCTGCCCTGTATCACCCTCCTCCTCTATCACACAGGACTGTAGTGCCCGGGTACCAGGTGCTGGGATATAATGATGTGTAGATCTGCCCTGTATCACCCTCCTCCTCTATCACACAGGACTGTAGTGCCCGGGTACCAGGTGCTGGGATATAATGATGTGTAGATCTGCCCTGTATCACCCTCCTCCTCTATCACACAGGACTGTAGTGCCCGGGTACCAGGTGCTGGGATATAATGATGTGTAGATCTGCCCTGTATCACCCTCCTCCTCTATCACACAGGACTGTAGTGCCCGGGTACCAGGTGCTGGGATATAATGATGTGTAGATCTGCCCTGTATCACCCTCCTCCTCTATCACACAGGACTGTAGTGCCCGGGTACCAGGTGCTGGGATATAATGATGTATAATTCTGCCCTGTATCACCCTCCTCCTCTATCACACAGGACTGTAGTGCCCGGGTACCAGGTGCTGGGATATAATGATGTGTAGATCTGCACTGTATCACCCGTCCTCCTCTATCACACAGGACTGTAGTGCCCGGGTACCAGGTGCTGGGATATAATGATGTATAATTCTGCCCTGTATCACCCTCCTCCTCTATCACACAGGACTGTAGTGCCCGGGTACCAGGTGCTGGGATATAATGATGTATAGATCTGCCCTGTATCACCCTCCTCCTCTATCACACAGGACTGTAGTGCCCGGGTACCAGGTGCTGGGATATAATGATGTGTAGATCTGCCCTGTATCACCCTCCTCCTCTATCACACAGGACTGTAGTGCCCGGGTACCAGGTGCTGGGATATAATGATGTATAGATCTGCCCTGTATCACCCTCCTCCTCTATCACACAGGACTGTAGTGCCCGGGTACCAGGTGCTGGGATATAATGATGTATAATTCTGCCCTGTGTCACCCTCCTCCTCTATCACACAGGACTGTAGTGCCCGGGTACCAGGTGCTGGGATATAATGATGTGTAGATCTGCCCTGTATCACCCTCCTCCTCTATCACACAGGACTGTAGTGCCCGGGTAGCCAGGTGCTGGGATATAATGATGTGTAGATCTGCCCAGTATCACCCTCCTCCTCTATCACACAGGACTGTAGTGCCCGGGTACCAGGTGCTGGGATATAATGATGTGTAGATCTGCCCAGTATCACCCTCCTCCTCTATCACACAGGACTGTAGTGCCCGGGTACCAGGTGCTGGGATATAATGATGTATAATTCTGCCCTGTATCACCCTCCTCCTCTATCACACAGGACTGTAGTGCCCGGGTACCAGGTGCTGGGATATAATGATGTATAATTCTGCACTGTATCACCCTCCTCCTCTATCACACAGGACTGTGGTGCCCGGGTACCAGGTGCTGGGATATAATGATGTATAATTCTGCCCTGTGTCACCCTCCTCATCTATCACACAGGACTGTAGTGCCCGGGTACCAGGTGCTGGGATATAATGATGTATAATTCTGCACTGTATCACCCTCCTCCTGTATCACACAGGACTGTAGTGCCAGGGTACCAGGTGCTGGGATATAATGATGTATAGATCTGCCCTGTATCACCCTCCTCCTCTATCACACAGGACTGTAGTGCCCGGGTACCAGGTGCTGGGATATAATGATGTGTAGATCTGCCCTGTGTCACCCTCCTCCTCTATCACACAGGACTGTAGTGCCCGGGTACCAGGTGCTGAGATATAATGATGTATAGATCTGCCCTGTATCACCCTCCTCCTCTATCACACAGGACTGTAGTGCCCGGGTACCAGGTGCTGGGATATAATGATGTATAATTCTGCCCTGTATCACCCTCCTCCTCTATCACACAGGACTGTGGTGCCCGGGTACCAGGTGCTGGGATATAATGATGTATAGATCTGCCCTGTATCACCCTCCTCCTCTATCACACAGGACTGTAGTGCCCGGGTACCAGGTGCTGGGATATAATGATGTGTAGATCTGCCCTGTATCACCCTCCTCCTCTATCACACAGGACTGTAGTGCCCGGGTACCAGGTGCTGGGATATAATGATGTATAGATCTGCCCTGTATCTCCCTCCTCCTCTATCACACAGGACTGTAGTGCCCGGGTACCAGGTGCTGGGATATAATGATGTATAATTCTGCCCTGTATCACCCTCCTCCTCTATCACACAGGACTGTAGTGCCCGGGTACCAGGTGCTGGGATATAATGGTGTGTAGATCTGCCCTGTATCACCCTCCTCCTCTATCACACAGGACTGTAGTGCCCCGGGTACCAGGTGCTGGATATAATGTGTAGATCTGCCCTGTATCACCCTCCTCCTCTATCACACAGGACTGTAGTGCCCGGGTACCAGGTGCTGGGATATAATGATGTGTAGATCTGCCCTGTATCACCCTCCTCCTCTATCACACAGGACTGTAGTGCCCGGGTACCAGGTGCTGGGATATAATGATGTGTAGATCTGCCCTGTATCACCCTCCTCCTCTATCACACAGGACTGTAGTGCCCGGTACCAGGTGCTGGATATAATGATGTATAGATCTGCACTGTATCACCCTCCTCCTCTATCACACAGGACTGTAGTGCCGGGTACCAGGTGCTGGGATATAATGATGTATAGATCTGCCCTGTATCATCCTCCTCCTCTATCACACAGGACTGTAGTGCCCGGGTACCAGGTGCTGGGATATAATGATGTATAATTCTGCCCTGTATCACCCTCCTCCTCTATCACACAGGACTGTAGTGCCCGGGGTACCAGGTGCTGGGATATAATGATGTATAGATCTGCCCTGTATCACCCTCCTCCTCTATCACACAGGACTGTAGTGCCCGGGTACCAGGTGCTGGGATATAATGATGTATAATTCTGCCCTGTATCACCCTCCTCCTCTATCACACAGGACTGTAGTGCCCGGGGTACCAGGTGCTGGGATATAATGATGTGTAGATCTGCCCTGTATCACCCTCCTCCTCTATCACACAGGACTGTAGTGCCCGGGTACCAGGTGCTGGGATATAATGATGTATAATTCTGCCCTGTATCACCCTCCTCCTCTATCACACAGGACTGTAGTGCCCGGGTACCAGGTGCTGGGATATAATGATGTATAGATCTGCCCTGTATCACCCTCCTCCTCTATCACACAGGACTGTAGTGCCCGGGTACCAGGTGCTGGGATATAATGATGTATAATTCTGCCCTGTATCACCCTCCTCCTCTATCACACAGGACTGTAGTGCCCGGGTACCAGGTGCTGGGATATAATGATGTATAGATCTGCCCTGTATCACCCTCCTCCTCTATCACACAGGACTGTAGTGCCCGGGTACCAGGTGCTGGGATATAATGATGTGTAGATCTGCCCTGTATCACCCTCCTCCTCTATCACACAGGACTGTAGTGCCCGGGTACCAGGTGCTGGGATATAATGATGTGTAGATCTGCCCTGTATCACCCTCCTCCTCTATCACACAGGACTGTAGTGCCCGGGTACCAGGTGCTGGGATATAATGATGTATAGTCAT
>NW_026969184.1:0-51790 GCF_028390025.1 Pseudophryne corroboree
AGGCCATCATCTACACGACATAGCCCTGAATTTTTCAATGCGCAGCTCTTTGCAAAAGAGAGATATTGGCAAGGAAAAGCTGTCTTGTACCTTTGCATTTTTCTCCCAAACGAAGGAAACTAGAAAGAAAATTTTAAAGCCTCCTGTTAGGCCATCATCTACACGACATAGCCCTGAATTTTCCAATGCGTAGCACTTTGCAAAAGAGAGATATTGGCAAGGAAAAACTATCTTGTACCTTTGCATTTTTCTCCCAAACGAAGGACACTAGAATTAAAATTTTAAAGCCTCCTGTTAGGCCATCATCTACACGACATAGCCCTGAATTTTCCAATGCGCAGCTCTTTGCAAAAGAGAGATATTGGCAAGGAAAAGCTGTCTTGTACCTTTGCATTTTTCTCCCAAACGAAGGACACTAGAATTAAAATTTTAAAGCCTCCTGTTAGGCCATCATCTACACGACATAGCCCTGAATTTTCCAATGCGCAGCTCTTTGCAAAAGAGAGATATTGGCAAGGAAAAGCTGTCTTGTACCTTTGCATTTTTCTCCCAAACGAAGGACACTAGAATTAAAATGTTAAAGCCTCCTGTTAGGCCATCATCTACACGACATAGCCCTGAATTTTCCAATGCGCAGCTCTTTGCAAAAGAGAGATATTGGCAAGGAAAAGCTGTCAGGTACCTTTGCATTTTTCTCCCAAACGAAGGACACTAGAAAGAAAATTTTAAAGCCTCCTGTTAGGCCATCATCTACACGACATAGCCCTGAATTTTCCAATGCGTAGCTCTTTGCAAAAGATAGATATTGGCAAGGAAAAGCTGTCTTGTACCTTTGCATTTTTCTCCCAAACGAAGGACACTAGAAAGAAAATTTTAAAGCCTCCTATTAGGCCATCATCAACACGACATAGCCCTGAATTTTCCAATGCGCAGCTCTTTGCAAAAGAGAGATATTGGCAAGGAAAAGCTGTCTTGTACCTTTGCATTTTTCTCCCAAACGAAGGACACTAGAATTAAAATTTTAAAGCCTCCTGTTAGGCCATCATCTACACGACATAGCCCTGAATTTTCCAATGCGCAGCTCTTTGCAAAAGAGAGATATTGGCAAGGAAAAGCTGTCTTGTACCTTTGCATTTTTCTCCCAAACGAAGGACAATAGAATTAAAATTTTAAAGCCTCCTGTTATGCCATCATCTACACGACATAGCCCTGAATTTTCCAATGCGCAGCTCTTTGCAAAAGAGAGATATTGGCAAGGAAAAGCTGTCTTGTACCTTTGCATTTTTCTCCCAAACGAAGGACACTAGAATTAAAATTTTAAAGCCTCCTGCTATGCCATCATCTACACGACATAGCCCTGAATTTTCCAATGCGCAGCTCTTTGCAAAAGAGAGATATTGGCAAGGAAAAGCTGTCAGGTACCTTTGCATTTTTCTCCCAAACGAAGGACACTAGAATTAAAATTTGAAAGCCTCCTGTTAGGCCATCATCTACACGACATAGCCCTGAATTTTCCAATGCGTAGCTCTTTGCAAAAGATAGATATTGGCAAGGAAAAGCTGTCTTGTACCTTTGCATTTTTCTCCCAAACGAAGGACACTAGAAAGAAAATTTTAAAGCCTCCTATTAGGCCATCATCTACACGACATAGCCCTGAATTTTCCAATGCGCAGCTCTTTGCAAAAGAGAGATATTGGCAAGGAAAAGCTGTCTTGTACCTTTGCATTTTTCTCCCAAACGAAGGACACTAGAATTAAAATTTTAAAGCCTCCTGTTAGGCCATCATCTACACGACATAGCCCTGAATTTTCCAATGCGCAGCTCTTTGCAAAAGAGAGATATTGGCAAGGAAAAGCTGTCTTGTACCTTTGCATTTTTCTCCCAAACGAAGGACAATAGAATTAAAATTTTAAAGCCTCCTGTTATGCCATCATCTACACGACATAGCCCTGAATTTTCCAATGCGCAGCTCTTTGCAAAAGAGAGATATTGGCAAGGAAAAGCTGTCTTGTACCTTTGCATTTTTCTCCCAAACGAAGGACACTAGAATTAAAATTTTAAAGCCTCCTGCTATGCCATCATCTACACGACATAGCCCTGAATTTTCCAATGCGCAGCTCTTTGCAAAAGAGAGATATTGGCAAGGAAAAGCTGTCAGGTACCTTTGCATTTTTCTCCCAAACGAAGGACACTAGAATTAAAATTTGAAAGCCTCCTGTTAGGCCATCATCTACACGACATAGCCCTGAATTTTCCAATGCGCAGCTCTTTGCAAAAGAGAGATATTGGCAAGGAAAAGCTGTCTTGTACCATTGCATTTTTCTCCCAAACGAAGGACACTAGAAAGAAAATTTTAAAGCCTCCTGTTAGGCCATTATCTACACGACATAGCCCTGAATTTTCCAATGCGCAGCTCTTTGCAAAAGAGAGATATTGGCAAGGAAAAGCTGTCTTGTACATTTGCATTTTTCTCCCAAACGAAGGACACTAGAAAGAAAATTTTAAAGCCTCCTGTTAGGCCATCATCTACACGACATAGCCCTGAATTTTCCAATGCGTAGCTCTTTGCAAAAGAGAGATATTGGCAAGGAAAAGCTGTCTTGTACCTTTGCATTTTTCTCCCAAACGAAGGACACTAGAAAGAAAATTTTAAAGCCTCCTGTTAGGCCATCATCTACACGACATAGCCCTGATTTTTCCAATGCGCAGCTCTTTGCAAAAGAGAGATATTGGCAAGGAAAAGCTGTCTTGTACCATTGCATTTTTCTCCCAAACGAAGGACACTAGAAAGAAAATTTTAAAGCCTCCTGTTAGGCCATCATCTACACGACATAGCCCTGATTTTTCCAATGCGCAGCTCTTTGCAAAAGAGAGATATTGGCAAGGAAAAGCTGTCTTGTACCTTTGCATTTTTCTCCCAAACGAAGGACACTAGAAAGAAAATTTTAAAGCCTCCTGTTAGGCCATCATCTACACGACATAGCCCTGATTTTTCCAATGCGTAGCTCTTTGCAAAAGAGAGATATTGGCAAGGAAAAGCTGTCTTGTACCTTTGCATTTTTCTCCCAAACGAAGGACACTAGAAAGAAAATTTTAAAGCCTCCTGTTATGCCATCATCTACACGACATAGCCCTGAATTTTCCAATGCGCAGCTCTTTGCAAAAGAGAGATATTGGCAAGGAAAAGCTGTCTTGTACCTTTGCATTTTTCTCCCAAACGAAGGACACTAGAATTAAAATTTTAAAGCCTCCTGCTATGCCATCATCTACACGACATAGCCCTGAATTTTCCAATGCGCAGCTCTTTGCAAAAGAGAGATATTGGCAAGGAAAAGCTGTCAGGTACCTTTGCATTTTTCTCCCAAACGAAGGACACTAGAATTAAAATTTGAAAGCCTCCTGTTAGGCCATCATCTACACGACATAGCCCTGAATTTTCCAATGCGTAGCTCTTTGCAAAAGATAGATATTGGCAAGGAAAAGCTGTCTTGTACCTTTGCATTTTTCTCCCAAACGAAGGACACTAGAAAGAAAATTTTAAAGCCTCCTATTAGGCCATCATCTACACGACATAGCCCTGAATTTTCCAATGCGCAGCTCTTTGCAAAAGAGAGATATTGGCAAGGAAAAGCTGTCTTGTACCTTTGCATTTTTCTCCCAAACGAAGGACACTAGAATTAAAATTTTAAAGCCTCCTGTTAGGCCATCATCTACACGACATAGCCCTGAATTTTCCAATGCGCAGCTCTTTGCAAAAGAGAGATATTGGCAAGGAAAAGCTGTCTTGTACCTTTGCATTTTTCTCCCAAACGAAGGACAATAGAATTAAAATTTTAAAGCCTCCTGTTATGCCATCATCTACACGACATAGCCCTGAATTTTCCAATGCGCAGCTCTTTGCAAAAGAGAGATATTGGCAAGGAAAAGCTGTCTTGTACCTTTGCATTTTTCTCCCAAACGAAGGACACTAGAATTAAAATTTTAAAGCCTCCTGCTATGCCATCATCTACACGACATAGCCCTGAATTTTCCAATGCGCAGCTCTTTGCAAAAGAGAGATATTGGCAAGGAAAAGCTGTCAGGTACCTTTGCATTTTTCTCCCAAACGAAGGACACTAGAATTAAAATTTGAAAGCCTCCTGTTAGGCCATCATCTACACGACATAGCCCTGAATTTTCCAATGCGCAGCTCTTTGCAAAAGAGAGATATTGGCAAGGAAAAGCTGTCTTGTACCATTGCATTTTTCTCCCAAACGAAGGACACTAGAAAGAAAATTTTAAAGCCTCCTGTTAGGCCATTATCTACACGACATAGCCCTGAATTTTCCAATGCGCAGCTCTTTGCAAAAGAGAGATATTGGCAAGGAAAAGCTGTCTTGTACATTTGCATTTTTCTCCCAAACGAAGGACACTAGAAAGAAAATTTTAAAGCCTCCTGTTAGGCCATCATCTACACGACATAGCCCTGAATTTTCCAATGCGTAGCTCTTTGCAAAAGAGAGATATTGGCAAGGAAAAGCTGTCTTGTACCTTTGCATTTTTCTCCCAAACGAAGGACACTAGAAAGAAAATTTTAAAGCCTCCTGTTAGGCCATCATCTACACGACATAGCCCTGATTTTTCCAATGCGCAGCTCTTTGCAAAAGAGAGATATTGGCAAGGAAAAGCTGTCTTGTACCATTGCATTTTTCTCCCAAACGAAGGACACTAGAAAGAAAATTTTAAAGCCTCCTGTTAGGCCATCATCTACACGACATAGCCCTGATTTTTCCAATGCGCAGCTCTTTGCAAAAGAGAGATATTGGCAAGGAAAAGCTGTCTTGTACCTTTGCATTTTTCTCCCAAACGAAGGACACTAGAAAGAAAATTTTAAAGCCTCCTGTTAGGCCATCATCTACACGACATAGCCCTGATTTTTCCAATGCGTAGCTCTTTGCAAAAGAGAGATATTGGCAAGGAAAAGCTGTCTTGTACCTTTGCATTTTTCTCCCAAACGAAGGACACTAGAAAGAAAATTTTAAAGCCTCCTGTTAGGCCATCATCTACACGACATAGCCCTGATTTTTCCAATGCGCAGCTTTTTGCAAAAGAGAGATATTGGCAAGGAAAAGCTGTCTTGAACCATTTCATTTTTCTCCCAAACGAAGGACACTAGAAAGAAAATTTTAAAGCCTCCTGTTAGGCCATCATCTACACGACATAGCCCTGAATTTTCCAATGCGCAGCTCTTTGCAAAAGAGAGATATTGGCAAGGAAAAGCTGTCTTGTACCATTGCATTTTTCTCCCAAACGAAGGACACTAGAAAGAAAATTTTAAAGCCTCCTGTTAGGCCATTATCTACACGACATAGCCCTGAATTTTCCAATGCGCAGCTCTTTGCAAAAGAGAGATATTGGCAAGGAAAAGCTGTCTTGTACCTTTGCATTTTTCTCCCAAACGAAGGACACTAGAAAGAAAATTTTAAAGCCTCCTGTTAGGCCATCATCTACACGACATAACCCTGAATTTTCCAATGCGTAGCTCTTTGCAAAAGAGAGATATTGGCAAGGAAAAGCTGTCTTGTACCTTTGCATTTTTCTCCCAAACGAAGGACACTAGAAAGAAAATTTTAAAGCCTCCTGTTAGGCCATCATCTACACGACATAGCCCTGAATTTTCCAACGCGCAGCTCTTTGCAAAAGAGAGATATTGGCAAGGAAAAGCTGTCAGGTACCTTTGCATTTTTCTCCCAAACGAAGGTCACTAGAAAGAAAATTTTAAAGCCTCCTGTTAGGCCATCATCTACACGACATAGCCCTGAATTTTCCAATGCGCAGCTCTTTGCAAAAGAGAGATATTGGCAAGGAAAAGCTATCTTGTACCATTGCATTTTTCTCCCAAACGAAGGACACTAGAATTAAAATTTTAAAGCCTCCTGTTAGGCCATCATCTACACGACATAGCCCTGAATTTTCCAATGCGCAGCTCTTTGCAAAAGAGAGATATTGGCAAGGAAAAGCTGTCTTGTACCTTTGCATTTTTCTCCCAAACGAAGGACACTAGAAAGAAAATTTTAAAGCCTCCTGTTAGGCCATCATCTACACGACATAGCCCTGATTTTTCCAATGCGCAGCTCTTTGCAAAAGAGAGATATTGGCAAGGAAAAGCTGTCTTGAACCATTTCATTTTTCTCCCAAACGAAGGACACTAGAAAGAAAATTTTAAAGCCTCCTGTTAGGCCATCATCTACACGACATAGCCCTGAATTTTCCAATGCGCAGCTCTTTGCAAAAGAGAGATATTGGCAAGGAAAAGCTGTCTTGTACCATTGCATTTTTCTCCCAAACGAAGGACACTAGAAAGAAAATTTTAAAGCCTCCTGTTAGGCCATTATCTACACGACATAGCCCTGAATTTTCCAATGCGCAGCTCTTTGCAAAAGAGAGATATTGGCAAGGAAAAGCTGTCTTGTACCTTTGCATTTTTCTCCCAAACGAAGGACACTAGAAAGAAAATTTTAAAGCCTCCTGTTAGGCCATCATCTACACGACATAACCCTGAATTTTCCAATGCGTAGCTCTTTGCAAAAGAGAGATATTGGCAAGGAAAAGCTGTCTTGTACCTTTGCATTTTTCTCCCAAACGAAGGACACTAGAAAGAAAATTTTAAAGCCTCCTGTTAGGCCATCATCTACACGACATAGCCCTGAATTTTCCAACGCGCAGCTCTTTGCAAAAGAGAGATATTGGCAAGGAAAAGCTGTCAGGTACCTTTGCATTTTTCTCCCAAACGAAGGTCACTAGAAAGAAAATTTTAAAGCCTCCTGTTAGGCCATCATCTACACGACATAGCCCTGAATTTTCCAATGCGCAGCTCTTTGCAAAAGAGAGATATTGGCAAGGAAAAGCTATCTTGTACCATTGCATTTTTCTCCCAAACGAAGGACACTAGAATTAAAATTTTAAAGCCTCCTGTTAGGCCATCATCTACACGACATAGCCCTGAATTTTCCAATGCGCAGCTCTTTGCAAAAGAGAGATATTGGCAAGGAAAAGCTGTCTTGTACCTTTGCATTTTTCTCCCAAACGAAGGACACTAGAAAGAAAATTTTAAAGCCTCCTGTTAGGCCATCATCTACACGACATAGCCCTGATTTTTCCAATGCGCAGCTCTTTGCAAAAGAGAGATATTGGCAAGGAAAAGCTGTCTTGAACCATTTCATTTTTCTCCCAAACGAAGGACACTAGAAAGAAAATTTTAAAGCCTCCTGTTAGGCCATCATCTACACGACATAGCCCTGAATTTTCCAATGCGCAGCTCTTTGCAAAAGAGAGATATTGGCAAGGAAAAGCTGTCTTGTACCATTGCATTTTTCTCCCAAACGAAGGACACTAGAAAGAAAATTTTAAAGCCTCCTGTTAGGCCATCATCTACACGACATAGCCCTGAATTTTTCAATGCGCAGCTCTTTGCAAAAGAGAGATATTGGCAAGGAAAAGCTGTCTTGTACCTTTGCATTTTTCTCCCAAACGAAGGAAACTAGAAAGAAAATTTTAAAGCCTCCTGTTAGGCCATCATCTACACGACATAGCCCTGAATTTTCCAATGCGTAGCACTTTGCAAAAGAGAGATATTGGCAAGGAAAAGCTATCTTGTACCTTTGCATTTTTCTCCCAAACGAAGGACACTAGAATTAAAATTTTAAAGCCTCCTGTTAGGCCATCATCTACACGACATAGCCCTGAATTTTCCAATGCGCAGCTCTTTGCAAAAGAGAGATATTGGCAAGGAAAAGCTGTCTTGTACCTTTGCATTTTTCTCCCAAACGAAGGACACTAGAATTAAAATTTTAAAGCCTCCTGTTAGGCCATCATCTACACGACATAGCCCTGAATTTTCCAATGCGCAGCTCTTTGCAAAAGAGAGATATTGGCAAGGAAAAGCTGTCTTGTACCTTTGCATTTTTCTCCCAAACGAAGGACACTAGAATTAAAATGTTAAAGCCTCCTGTTAGGCCATCATCTACACGACATAGCCCTGAATTTTCCAATGCGCAGCTCTTTGCAAAAGAGAGATATTGGCAAGGAAAAGCTGTCTTGTACCATTGCATTTTTCTCCCAAACGAAGGACACTAGAAAGAAAATTTTAAAGCCTCCTGTTAGGCCATCATCTACACGACATAGCCCTGAATTTTCCAATGCGCAGCTCTTTGCAAAAGAGAGATATTGGCAAGGAAAAGCTGTCTTGTACCTTTGCATTTTTCTCCCAAACGAAGGACACTAGAAAGAAAATTTTAAAGCCTCCTGTTAGGCCATCATCTACACGACATAGCCCTGAATTTTCCAATGCGCAGCTCTTTGCAAAAGAGAGATATTGGCAAGGAAAAGCTGTCAGGTACCTTTGCATTTTTCTCCCAAACGAAGGACACTAGAATTAAAATTTTAAAGCCTCCTGTTAGGCCATCATCTACACGACATAGCCCTGAATTTTCCAATGCGCAGCTCTTTGCAAAAGAGAGATATTGGCAAGGAAAAGCTGTCTTGTACCTTTGCATTTTTCTCCCAAACGAAGGTCACTAGAAAGAAAATTTTAAAGCCTCCTGTTAGGCCATCATCTACACGACATAGCCCTGAATTTTCCAATGCGCAGCTCTTTGCAAAAGAGAGATATTGGCAAGGAAAAGCTGTCTTGTACCTTTGCATTTTTCTCCCAAACGAAGGACACTAGAATTAAAATTTTAAAGCCTCCTGTTAGGCCATCATCTACACGACATAGCCCTGAATTTTCCAATGCGCAGCTCTTTGCAAAAGAGAGATATTGGCAAGGAAAAGCTGTCTTGTACCTTTGCATTTTTCTCCCAAACGAAGGACACTAGAATTAAAATTTTAAAGCCTCCTGTTATGCCATCATCTACACGACATAGCCCTGAATTTTCCAATGCGCAGCTCTTTGCAAAAGAGAGATATTGGCAAGGAAAAGCTGTCTTGTACCTTTGCATTTTTCTCCCAAACGAAGGACACTAGAATTAAAATTTTAAAGCCTCCTGCTATGCCATCATCTACACGACATAGCCCTGAATTTTCCAATGCGCAGCTCTTTGCAAAAGAGAGATATTGGCAAGGAAAAGCTGTCAGGTACCTTTGCATTTTTCTCCCAAACGAAGGACACTAGAATTAAAATTTGAAAGCCTCCTGTTAGGCCATCATCTACACGACATAGCCCTGAATTTTCCAATGCGCAGCTCTTTGCAAAAGAGAGATATTGGCAAGGAAAAGCTGTCTTGTACCATTGCATTTTTCTCCCAAACGAAGGACACTAGAAAGAAAATTTTAAAGCCTCCTGTTAGGCCATTATCTACACGACATAGCCCTGAATTTTCCAATGCGCAGCTCTTTGCAAAAGAGAGATATTGGCAAGGAAAAGCTGTCTTGTACCTTTGCATTTTTCTCCCAAACGAAGGACACTAGAAAGAAAATTTTAAAGCCTCCTGTTAGGCCATCATCTACACGACATAACCCTGAATTTTCCAATGCGTAGCTCTTTGCAAAAGAGAGATATTGGCAAGGAAAAGCTGTCTTGTACCTTTGCATTTTTCTCCCAAACCTTCGTTTGGGAGAAAAATGCACTAGAAATGCACTAGGACACTAGAAAGAAAATTTTAAAGCCTCCTGTTAGGCCATCATCTACACGACATAGCCCTGATTTTTCCAATGCGCAGCTCTTTGCAAAAGAGAGATATTGGCAAGGAAAAGCTGTCTTGTACCATTGCATTTTTCTCCCAAACGAAGGACACTAGAAAGAAAATTTTAAAGCCTCCTGTTAGGCCATCATCTACACGACATAGCCCTGATTTTTCCAATGCGCAGCTCTTTGCAAAAGAGAGATATTGGCAAGGAAAAGCTGTCTTGTACCTTTGCATTTTTCTCCCAAACGAAGGACACTAGAAAGAAAATTTTAAAGCCTCCTGTTAGGCCATCATCTACACGACATAGCCCTGATTTTTCCAATGCGTAGCTCTTTGCAAAAGAGAGATATTGGCAAGGAAAAGCTGTCTTGTACCTTTGCATTTTTCTCCCAAACGAAGGACACTAGAATTAAAATTTTAAAGCCTCCTGCTATGCCATCATCTACACGACATAGCCCTGAATTTTCCAACGCGCAGCTCTTTGCAAAAGAGAGATATTGGCAAGGAAAAGCTGTCAGGTACCTTTGCATTTTTCTCCCAAACGAAGGTCACTAGAAAGAAAATTTTAAAGCCTCCTGTTAGGCCATCATCTACACGACATAGCCCTGAATTTTCCAATGCGCAGCTCTTTGCAAAAGAGAGATATTGGCAAGGAAAAGCTGTCTTGTACCATTGCATTTTTCTCCCAAACGAAGGACACTAGAAAGAAAATTTTAAAGCCTCCTGTTAGGCCATCATCTACACGACATAGCCCTGAATTTTCCAATGCGCAGCTCTTTGCAAAAGAGAGATATTGGCAAGGAAAAGCTGTCTTATACCTTTGCATTTTTCTCCCAAACGAAGGACACTAGAATTAAAATTTTAAAGCCTCCTGCTATGCCATCATCTACACGACATAGCCCTGAATTTTCCAATGCGCAGCTCTTTGCAAAAGAGAGATATTGGCAAGGAAAAGCTGGCAGGTACCTTTGCATTTTTCTCCCAAACGAAGGACACTAGAATTAAAATTTTAAAGCCTCCTGTTAGGCCATCATCTACACGACATAGCCCTGAATTTTTCCAATGCGCAGCTCTTTGCAAAAGAGAGATATTGGCAAGGAAAAGCTGTCTTGTACCATTGCATTTTTCTCCCAAACGAAGGACACTAGAAAGAAAATTTTAAAGCCTCCTGTTAGGCCATCATCTACACGACATAGCCCTGAATTTTCCAATGCGCAGCTCTTTGCAAAAGAGAGATATTGGCAAGGAAAAGCTGTCTTGTACCTTTGCATTTTTCTCCCAAACGAAGGACACTAGAATTAAAATTTTAAAGCCTCCTGTTAGGCCATCATCTACACGACATAGCCCTGAATTTTCCAATGCGCAGCTCTTTGCAAAAGAGAGATATTGGCAAGGAAAAGCTGTCTTGTACCTTTGCATTTTTCTCCAAAACGAAGGACACTAGAATTAAAATTTTAAAGCCTCCTGTTATGCCATCATCTACACGACATAGCCCTGAATTTTCCAATGCGCAGCTCTTTGCAAAAGAGAGATATTGGCAAGGAAAAGCTGTCTTGTACCTTTGCATTTTTCTCCCAAACGAAGGTCACTAGAAAGAAAATTTTAAAGCCTCCTGTTAGGCCATCATCTACACGACATAGCCCTGAATTTTCCAATGCGCAACTCTTTGCAAAAGAGAGATATTGGCAAGGAAAAGCTGTCTTGTACCATTGCATTTTTCTCCCAAACGAAGGACACTAGAAAGAAAATTTTAAAGCCTCCTGTTAGGCCATCATCTACACGACATAGCCCTGATTTTTCCAATGCGCAGCTCTTTGCAAAAGAGAGATATTGGCAAGGAAAAGCTGTCTTGTACCTTTGCATTTTTCTCCCAAACGAAGGACACTAGAAAGAAAATTTTAAAGCCTCCTGTTAGGCCATCATCTACACGACATAGCCCTGATTTTTCCAATGCGCAGCTCTTTGCAAAAGAGAGATATTGGCAAGGAAAAGCTGTCTTGTACCTTTGCATTTTTCTCCCAAACGAAGGACACTAGAATTAAAATTTTAAAGCCTCCTGTTATGCCATCATCTACACGACATAGCCCTGAATTTTCCAATGCGCAGCTCTTTGCAAAAGAGAGATATTGGCAAGGAAAAGCTGTCTTGTACCTTTGCATTTTTCTCCCAAACGAAGGACACTAGAATTAAAATTTTAAAGCCTCCTGCTATGCCATCATCTACGCGACATAGCCCTGAATTTTCCAATGCGCAGCTCTTTGCAAAAGAGAGATATTGGCAAGGAAAAGCTGTCAGGTACCTTTGCATTTTTCTCCCAAACGAAGGTCACTAGAAAGAAAATTTTAAAGCCTCCTGTTAGGCCATCATCTACACGACATAGCCCTGAATTTTCCAATGCGCAGCTCTTTGCAAAAGAGAGATATTGGCAAGGAAAAGCTGTCTTGTACCATTGCATTTTTCTCCCAAACGAAGGACACTAGAAAGAAAATTTTAAAGCCTCCTGTTAGGCCATCATCTACACGACATAGCCCTGAATTTTCCAATGCGCAGCTCTTTGCAAAAGAGAGATATTGGCAAGGAAAAGCTGTCTTATACCTTTGCATTTTTCTCCAAAACGAAGGACACTAGAATTAAAATTTTAAAGCCTCCTGCTATGCCATCATCTACACGACATAGCCCTGAATTTTCCAATGCGCAGCTCTTTGCAAAAGAGAGATATTGGCAAGGAAAAGCTGTCAGGTACCTTTGCATTTTTCTCCCAAACGAAGGACACTAGAATTAAAATTTTAAAGCCTCCTGTTAGGCCATCATCTACACGACATAGCCCTGAATTTTCCAATGCGTAGCTCTTTGCAAAAGAGAGATATTGGCAAGGAAAAGCTGTCTTGTACCTTTGCATTTTTCTCCCAAACGAAGGACACTAGAAAGAAAATTTTAAAGCCTCCTGTTAGGCCATCATCTACACGACATAGCCCTGATTTTTCCAATGCGCAGCTCTTTGCAAAAGAGAGATATTGGCAAGGAAAAGCTGTCTTGTACCATTGCATTTTTCTCCCAAACGAAGGACACTAGAAAGAAAATTTTAAAGCCTCCTGTTAGGCCATCATCTACACGACATAGCCCTGAATTTTCCAATGCGCAGCTCTTTGCAAAAGAGAGATATTGGCAAGGAAAAGCTGTCTTGTACCTTTGCATTTTTCTCCCAAACGAAGGACACTAGAATTAAAATTTTAAAGCCTCCTGTTAGGCCATCATCTACACGACATAGCCCTGAATTTTCCAATGCGCAGCTCTTTGCAAAAGAGAGATATTGGTAAGGAAAAGCTGTCTTGTACCTTTGCATTTTTCTCCCAAACGAAGGACACTAGAATTAAAATTTTAAAGCCTCCTGTTATGCCATCATCTACACGACATAGCCCTGAATTTTCCAATGCGCAGCTCTTTGCAAAAGAGAGATATTGGCAAGGAAAAGCTGTCTTGTACCTTTGCATTTTTCTCCCAAACGAAGGACACTAGAATTAAAATTTTAAAGCCTCCTGCTATGCCATCATCTACACGACATAGCCCTGAATTTTCCAATGCGCAGCTCTTTGCAAAAGAGAGATATTGGCAAGGAAAAGCTGTCAGGTACCTTTGCATTTTTCTCCCAAACGAAGGACACTAGAATTAAAATTTTAAAGCCTCCTGTTAGGCCATCATCTACACGACATAGCCCTGAATTTTCCAATGCGCAGCTCTTTGCAAAAGAGAGATATTGGCAAGGAAAAGCTGTCTTGTACCTTTGCATTTTTCTCCCAAACGAAGGTCACTAGAAAGAAAATTTTAAAGCCTCCTGTTAGGCCATCATCTACACGACATAGCCCTGAATTTTCCAATGCGCAGCTCTTTGCAAAAGAGAGATATTGGCAAGGAAAAGCTGTCTTGTACCATTGCATTTTTCTCCCAAACGAAGGACACTAGAAAGAAAATTTTAAAGCCTCCTGTTAGGCCATCATCTACACGACATAGCCCTGATTTTTCCAATGCGCAGCTCTTTGCAAAAGAGAGATATTGGCAAGGAAAAGCTGTCTTGTACCTTTGCATTTTTCTCCCAAACGAAGGACACTAGAAAGAAAATTTTAAAGCCTCCTGTTAGGCCATCATCTACACGACATAGCCCTGAATTTTCCAATGCGCAGCTCTTTGCAAAAGAGAGATATTGGCAAGGAAAAGCTGTCTTGTACCTTTGCATTTTTCTCCCAAACGTAGGACACTAGAATTAAAATTTTAAAGCCTCCTGTTAGGCCATCATCTACACGACATAGCCCTGAATTTTCCAATGCGCAGCTCTTTGCAAAAGAGAGATATTGGCAAGGAAAAGCTGTCTTGTACCTTTGCATTTTTCTCCCAAACGAAGGACACTAGAATTAAAATTTTAAAGCCTCCTGTTATGCCATCATCTACACGACATAGCCCTGAATTTTCCAATGCGCAGCTCTTTGCAAAAGAGAGATATTGGCAAGGAAAAGCTGTCTTGTACCTTTGCATTTTTCTCCTAAACGAAGGACACTAGAAAGAAAATTTTAAAGCCTCCTGTTAGGCCATCATCTACACGACATAGCCCTGATTTTTCCAATGCGCAGCTCTTTGCAAAAGAGAGATATTGGCAAGGAAAAGCTGTCTTGTACCATTGCATTTTTCTCCCAAACGAAGGACACTAGAAAGAAAATTTTAAAGCCTCCTATTAGGCCATCATCTACACGACATAGCCCTGAATTTTCCAATGCGCAGCTCTTTGCAAAAGAGAGATATTGGCAAGGAAAAGCTGTCTTGTACCATTGCATTTTTCTCCCAAACGAAGGACCCTAGAAAGAAAATTTTAAAGCCTCCTGTTAGGCCATCATCTACACGACATAGCCCTGATTTTTCCAATGCGCAGCTCTTTGCAAAAGAGAGATATTGGCAAGGAAAAGCTGTCTTGTACCTTTGCATTTTTCTCCCAAACGAAGGACACTAGAAAGAAAATTTTAATGCCTCCTGTTAGGCCATCATCTACACGACATAGCCCTGATTTTTCCAATGCGCAGCTCTTTGCAAAAGAGAGATATTGGCAAGGAAAAGCTGCCTTGTACCTTTGCACTTTTCTCCCAAACGAAGGACACTAGAATTAAAATTTTAAAGCCTCCTGCTATGCCATCATCTACACGACATAGCCCTGAATTTTCCAATGCGCAGCTCTTTGCAAAAGAGAGATATTGGCAAGGAAAAGCTGTCAGGTACCTTTGCATTTTTCTCCCAAACGAAGGACACTAGAATTAAAATTTTAAAGCCTCCTGTTAGGCCATCATCTACACGACATAGCCCTGAATTTTCCAATGCGCAGCTCTTTGCAAAAGAGAGATATTGGCAAGGAAAAGCTGTCTTGTACCTTTGCATTTTTCTCCCAAACGAAGGACACTAGAATTAAAATTTTAAAGCCTCCTGTTAGGCCATCATCTACACGACATAGCCCTGATTTTTCCAATGCGCAGCTCTTTGCAAAAGAGAGATATTGGTAAGGAAAAGCTGTCTTGTACCTTTGCATTTTTCTCCCAAACGAAGGACACTAGAATTAAAATTTTAAAGCCTCCTGTTATGCCATCATCTACACGACATAGCCCTGAATTTTCCAATGCGCAGCTCTTTGCAAAAGAGAGATATTGGCAAGGAAAAGCTGTCTTGTACCTTTGCATTTTTCTCCCAAACGAAGGACACTAGAATTAAAATTTTAAAGCCTCCTGCTATGCCATCATCTACACGACATAGCCCTGAATTTTCCAATGCGCAGCTCTTTGCAAAAGAGAGATATTGGCAAGGAAAAGCTGTCAGGTACCTTTGCATTTTTCTCCCAAACGAAGGACACTAGAATTAAAATTTTAAAGCCTCCTGTTAGGCCATCATCTACACGACATAGCCCTGAATTTTCCAATGCGCAGCTCTTTGCAAAAGAGAGATATTGGCAAGGAAAAGCTGTCTTGTACCTTTGCATTTTTCTCCCAAACGAAGGTCACTAGAAAGAAAATTTTAAAGCCTCCTGTTAGGCCATCATCTACACGACATAGCCCTGAATTTTCCAATGCGCAGCTCTTTGCAAAAGAGAGATATTGGCAAGGAAAAGCTGTCTTGTACCATTGCATTTTTCTCCCAAACGAAGGACACTAGAAAGAAAATTTTAAAGCCTCCTGTTAGGCCATCATCTACACGACATAGCCCTGATTTTTCCAATGCGCAGCTCTTTGCAAAAGAGAGATATTGGCAAGGAAAAGCTGTCTTGTACCTTTGCATTTTTCTCCCAAACGAAGGACACTAGAAAGAAAATTTTAAAGCCTCCTGTTAGGCCATCATCTACACGACATAGCCCTGAATTTTCCAATGCGTAGCTCTTTGCAAAAGAGAGATATTGGCAAGGAAAAGCTGTCTTGTACCTTTGCATTTTTCTCCCAAACGAAGGACACTAGAAAGAAAATTTTAAAGCCTCCTGTTAGGTCATCATCTACACGACATAGCCCTGAATTTTCCAATGCGCAGCTCTTTGCAAAAGAGAGATATTGGCAAGGAAAAGCTGTCTTGTACCTTTGCATTTTTCTCCCAAACGAAGGACACTAGAATTAAAATTTTAAAGCCTCCTGTTAGGCCATCATCTACACGACATAGCCCTGAATTTTCCAATGCGCAGCTCTTTGCAAAAGAGAGATATTGGCAAGGAAAAGCTGTCTTGTACCTTTGCATTTTTCTCCCAAACGAAGGACACTAGAAAGAAAATTTTAAAGCCTCCTGTTAGGCCATCATCTACACGACATAGCCCTGAGTTTTCCAATGCGTAGCTCTTTGCAAAAGAGAGATATTGGCAAGGAAAAGCTGTCTTGTACCTTTGCATTTTTCTCCTAAACGAAGGACACTAGAAAGAAAATTTTAAAGCCTCCTGTTAGGCCATCATCTACACGACATAGCCCTGATTTTTCCAATGCGCAGCTCTTTGCAAAAGAGAGATATTGGCAAGGAAAAGCTGTCTTGTACCATTGCATTTTTCTCCCAAACGAAGGACACTAGAAAGAAAATTTTAAAGCCTCCTGTTAGGCCATCATCTACACGACATAGCCCTGATTTTTCCAATGCGCAGCTCTTTGCAAAAGAGAGATATTGGCAAGGAAAAGCTGTCTTGTACCATTGCATTTTTCTCCCAAACGAAGGTCACTAGAAAGAAAATTTTAAAGCCTCCTATTAGGCCATCATCTACACGACATAGCCCTGAATTTTCCAATGCGCAGCTCTTTGCAAAAGAGAGATATTGGCAAGGAAAAGCTGTCTTGTACCATTGCATTTTTCTCCCAAACGAAGGACACTAGAAAGAAAATTTTAAAGCCTCCTGTTAGGCCATCATCTACACGACATAGCCCTGATTTTTCCAATGCGCAGCTCTTTGCAAAAGAGAGATATTGGCAAGGAAAAGCTGTCTTGTACCTTTGCATTTTTCTCCCAAACGAAGGACACTAGAAAGAAAATTTTAAAGCCTCCTGTTAGGCCATCATCTACACGACATAGCCCTGATTTATCCAATGCGCAGCTCTTTGCAAAAGAGAGATATTGGCAAGGAAAAGCTGTCTTGTACCTTTGCATTTTTCTCCCAAACGAAGGACACTAGAATTAAAATTTTAAAGCCTCCTGTTATGCCATCATCTACACGACATAGCCCTGAATTTTCCAATGCGCAGCTCTTTGCAAAAGAGAGATATTGGCAAGGAAAAGCTGTCTTGTACCTATGCATTTTTCTCCCAAACGAAGGACACTAGAATTAAAATTTTAAAGCCTCCTGCTATGCCATCATCTACACGACATAGCCCTGAATTTTCCAATGCGCAGCTCTTTGCAAAAGAGAGATATTGGCAAGGAAAAGCTGTCTTGTACCTTTGCATTTTTCTCCCAAACGAAGGACACTAGAATTAAAATTTTAAAGCCTCCTGTTATGCCATCATCTACACGACATAGCCCTGAATTTTCCAATGCGCAGCTCTTTGCAAAAGAGAGATATTGGCAAGGAAAAGCTGTCTTGTACCTTTGCATTTTTCTCCCAAACGAAGGACACTAGAATTAAAATTTTAAAGCCTCCTGCTATGCCATCATCTACACGACATAGCCCTGAATTTTCCAATGCGCAGCTCTTTGCAAAAGAGAGATATTGGCAAGGAAAAGCTGTCAGGTACCTTTGCATTTTTCTCCCAAACGAAGGTCACTAGAAAGAAAATTTTAAAGCCTCCTGTTAGGCCATCATCTACACGACATAGCCCTGAATTTTCCAATGCGCAGCTCTTTGCAAAAGAGAGATATTGGCAAGGAAAAGCTGTCTTGTACCATTGCATTTTTCTCCCAAACGAAGGACACTAGAAAGAAAATTTTAAAGCCTCCTGTTAGGCCATCATCTACACGACATAGCCCTGAATTTTCCAATGCGCAGCTCTTTGCAAAAGAGAGATATTGGCAAGGAAAAGCTGTCTTATACCTTTGCATTTTTCTCCCAAACGAAGGACACTAGAATTAAAATTTTAAAGCCTCCTGCTATGCCATCATCTACACGACATAGCCCTGAATTTTCCAATGCGCAGCTCTTTGCAAAAGAGAGATATTGGCAAGGAAAAGCTGTCAGGTACCTTTGCATTTTTCTCCCAAACGAAGGACACTAGAATTAAAATTTTAAAGCCTCCTGTTAGGCCATCATCTACACGACATAGCCCTGAATTTTCCAATGCGTAGCTCTTTGCAAAAGAGAGATATTGGCAAGGAAAAGCTGTCTTGTACCTTTGCATTTTTCTCCCAAACGAAGGACACTAGAAAGAAAATTTTAAAGCCTCCTGTTAGGCCATCATCTACACGACATAGCCCTGATTTTTCCAATGCGCAGCTCTTTGCAAAAGAGAGATATTGGCAAGGAAAAGCTGTCTTGTACCATTGCATTTTTCTCCCAAACGAAGGACACTAGAAAGAAAATTTTAAAGCCTCCTGTTAGGCCATCATCTACACGACATAGCCCTGAATTTTCCATTGCGCAGCTCTTTGCAAAAGAGAGATATTGGCAAGGAAAAGCTGTCTTGTACCTTTGCATTTTTCTCCCAAACGAAGGACACTAGAATTAAAATTTTAAAGCCTCCTGTTAGGCCATCATCTACACGACATAGCCCTGAATTTTCCAATGCGCAGCTCTTTGCAAAAGAGAGATATTGGCAAGGAAAAGCTGTCTTGTACCTTTGCATTTTTCTCCCAAACGAAGGACACTAGAATTAAAATTTTAAAGCCTCCTGTTATGCCATCATCTACACGACATAGCCCTGAATTTTCCAATGCGCAGCTCTTTGCAAAAGAGAGATATTGGCAAGGAAAAGCTGTCTTGTACCTTTGCATTTTTCTCCCAAACGAAGGACACTAGAATTAAAATTTTAAAGCCTCCTGCTATGCCATCATCTACACGACATAGCCCTGAATTTTCCAATGCGCAGCTCTTTGCAAAAGAGAGATATTGGCAAGGAAAAGCTGTCAGGTACCTTTGCATTTTTCTCCCAAACGAAGGACACTAGAATTAAAATTTCAAAGCCTCCTGTTAGGCCATCCTCTACACGACATAGCCCTGAATTTTCCAATGCGCAGCTCTTTGCAAAAGAGAGATATTGGCAAGGAAAAGCTGTCTTGTACCTTTGCATTTTTCTCCCAAACGAAGGTCACTAGAAAGAAAATTTTAAAGCCTCCTGTTAGGCCATCATCTACACGACATAGCCCTGAATTTTCCAATGCGCAGCTCTTTGCAAAAGAGAGATATTGGCAAGGAAAAGCTGTCTTGTACCATTGCATTTTTCTCCCAAACGAAGGACACTAGAAAGAAAATTTTAAAGCCTCCTGTTAGGCCATCATCTACACGACATAGCCCTGATTTTTCCAATGCGCAGCTCTTTGCAAAAGAGAGATATTGGCAAGGAAAAGCTGTCTTGTACCATTGCATTTTTCTCCCAAACGAAGGACACTAGAAAGAAAATTTTAAAGCCTCCTGTTAGGCCATCATCTACACGACATAGCCCTGAATTTTCCATTGCGCAGCTCTTTGCAAAAGAGAGATATTGGCAAGGAAAAGCTGTCTTGTACCTTTGCATTTTTCTCCCAAACGAAGGACACTAGAATTAAAATTTTAAAGCCTCCTGTTAGGCCATCATCTACACGACATAGCCCTGAATTTTCCAATGCGCAGCTCTTTGCAAAAGAGAGATATTGGCAAGGAAAAGCTGTCTTGTACCTTTGCATTTTTCTCCCAAACGAAGGACACTAGAATTAAAATTTTAAAGCCTCCTGTTATGCCATCATCTACACGACATAGCCCTGAATTTTCCAATGCGCAGCTCTTTGCAAAAGAGAGATATTGGCAAGGAAAAGCTGTCTTGTACCTTTGCATTTTTCTCCCAAACGAAGGACACTAGAATTAAAATTTTAAAGCCTCCTGCTATGCCATCATCTACACGACATAGCCCTGAATTTTCCAATGCGCCGCTCTTTGCAAAAGAGAGATATTGGCAAGGAAAAGCTGTCAGGTACCTTTGCATTTTTCTCCCAAACGAAGGACACTAGAATTAAAATTTTAAAGCCTCCTGTTAGGCCATCATCTACACGACATAGCCCTGAATTTTCCAATGCGCAGCTCTTTGCAAAAGAGAGATATTGGCAAGGAAAAGCTGTCTTGTACCTTTGCATTTTTCTCCCAAACGAAGGTCACTAGAAAGAAAATTTTAAAGCCTCCTGTTAGGCCATCATCTACACGACATAGCCCTGAATTTTCCAATGCGCAGCTCTTTGCAAAAGAGAGATATTGGCAAGGAAAAGCTGTCTTGTACCATTGCATTTTTCTCCCAAACGAAGGACACTAGAAAGAAAATTTTAAAGCCTCCTGTTAGGCCATCATCTACACGACATAGCCCTGATTTTTCCAATGCGCAGCTCTTTGCAAAAGAGAGATATTGGCAAGGAAAAGCTGTCTTGTACCTTTGCATTTTTCTCCCAAACGAAGGACACTAGAAAGAAAATTTTAAAGCCTCCTGTTAGGCCATCATCTACACGACATAGCCCTGAATTTTCCAATGCGCAGCTCTTTGCAAAAGAGAGATATTGGCAAGGAAAAGCTGTCTTGTACCTTTGCATTTTTCTCCCAAACGAAGGACACTAGAAAGAAAATTTTAAAGCCTCCTGTTAGGCCATCATCTACACGACATAGCCCTGAATTTTCCAATGCGTAGCTCTTTGCAAAAGAGAGATATTGGCAAGGAAAAGCTGTCTTGTACCTTTGCATTTTTCTCCCAAACGAAGGACACTAGAAAGAAAATTTTAAAGCCTCCTGTTAGGCCATCATCTACACGACATAGCCCTGAATTTTCCAATACGCAGCTCTTTGCCCAAGAGAGATATTGGCAAGGAAAAGCTGTCTTGTACCTTTGCATTTTTCTCCCAAACGAAGGACACTAGAATTAAAATTTTAAAGCCTCCTGTTAGGCCATCATCTACACGACATAGCCCTGAATTTTCCAATGCGCAGCTCTTTGCAAAAGAGAGATATTGGCAAAGAAAATCTGTCTTGTACCTTTGCATTTTTCTCCCAAACGAAGGACACTAGAATTAAAATTTTAAAGCCTCCTGTTATGCCATCATCTACACGACATAGCCCTGAATTTTCCAATGCGCAGCTCTTTGCAAAAGAGAGATATTGGCAAGGAAAAGCTGTCTTGTACCTTTGCATTTTTCTCCCAAACGAAGGACACTAGAAAGAAAATTTTAAAGCCTCCTGTTAGGCCATCATCTACACGACATAGCCCTGAGTTTTCCAATGCGTAGCTCTTTGCAAAAGAGAGATATTGGCAAGGAAAAGCTGTCTTGTACCTTTGCATTTTTCTCCTAAACGAAGGACACTAGAAAGAAAATTTTAAAGCCTCCTGTTAGGCCATCATCTACACGACATAGCCCTGATTTTTCCAATGCGCAGCTCTTTGCAAAAGAGAGATATTGGCAAGGAAAAGCTGTCTTGTACCTTTGCATTTTTCTCCCAAACGAAGGACACTAGAATTAAAATTTTAAAGCCTCCTGTTATGCCATCATCTACACGACATAGCCCTGAATTTTCCAATGCGCAGCTCTTTGCAAAAGAGAGATATTGGCAAAGAAAAGCTGTCTTGTACCTTTGCATTTTTCTCCCAAACGAAGGACACTAGAATTAAAATTTTAAAGCCTCCTGCTATGCCATCATCTACACGACATAGCCCTGAATTTTCCAATGCGCAGCTCTTTGCAAAAGAGAGATATTGGCAAGGAAAAGCTGTCTTGTACCATTGCATTTTTCTCCCAAACGAAGGACACTAGAAAGAAAATTTTAAAGCCTCCTGTTAAGCCATCATCTACACGACATAGCCCTGAATTTTCCAATGCGCAGCTCTTTGCAAAAGAGAGATATTGGCAAGGAAAAGCTGTCTTGTACCTTTGCATTTTTCTCCCAAACGAAGGACACTAGAATTGAAATTTTAAAGCCTCCTGTTAGGCCATCATCTACACGACATAGCCCTGAATTTTCCAATGCGCAGCTCTTTGCAAAAGAGAGATATTGGCAAGGAAAAGCTGTCTTGTACCATTGCATTTTTCTCCCAAACGAAGGACACTAGAAAGAAAATTTTAAAGCCTCCTGTTAGGCCATCATCTACACGACATAGCCCTGAATTTTCCAATGCGCAGCTCTTTGCAAAAGAGAGATATTGGCAAGGAAAAGCTGTCTTGTACCATTGCATTTTTCTCCCAAACGAAGGACACTAGAAAGAAAATTTTAAAGCCTCCTGTTAGGCCATCATCTACACGACATACCCCTGAATTTTCCAATGCGTAGCTCTTTGCAAAAGAGAGATATTGGCAAGGAAAAGCTGTCTTGTACCATTGCATTTTTCTCCCAAACGAAGGACACTAGAAAGAAAATTTTAAAGCCTCCTGTTAGGCCATCATCTACACGACATAGCCCTGAATTTTCCAATGCGCAGCTCTTTGCAAAAGAGAGATATTGGCAAGGAAAAGCTGTCTTGTACCATTGCATTTTTCTCCCAAACGAAGGACACTAGAAAGAAAATTTTAAAGCCTCCTGTTAAGCCATCATCTACACGACATAGCCCTGAATTTTCCAATGCGCAGCTCTTTGCAAAAGAGAGATATTGGCAAGGAAAAGCTGTCTTGTACCTTTGCATTTTTCTCCCAAACGAAGGACACTAGAAAGAAAATTTTAAAGCCTCCTGTTAGGCCATCATCTACACGACATAGCCCTGATTTTTCCAATGCGCAGCTCTTTGCAAAAGAGAGATATTGGCAAGGAAAAGCTGCCTTGTACCTTTGCACTTTTCTCCCAAACGAAGGACACTAGAATTAAAATTTTAAAGCCTCCTGCTATGCCATCATCTACACGACATAGCCCTGAATTTTCCAATGCGCAGCTCTTTGCAAAAGAGAGATATTGGCAAGGAAAAGCTGTCAGGTACCTTTGCATTTTTCTCCCAAACGAAGGACACTAGAATTAAAATTTTAAAGCCTCCTGTTAGGCCATCATCTACACGACATAGCCCTGAATTTTCCAATGCGTAGCTCTTTGCAAAAGAGAGATATTGGCAAGGAAAAGCTGTCTTGTACCTTTGCATTTTTCTCCCAAACGAAGGACACTAGAATTAAAATTTTAAAGCCTCCTGTTAGGCCATCATCTACACGACATAGCCCTGATTTTTCCAATGCGCAGCTCTTTGCAAAAGAGAGATATTGGTAAGGAAAAGCTGTCTTGTACCTTTGCATTTTTCTCCCAAACGAAGGACACTAGAATTAAAATTTTAAAGCCTCCTGTTATGCCATCATCTACACGACATAGCCCTGAATTTTCCAATGCGCAGCTCTTTGCAAAAGAGAGATATTGGCAAGGAAAAGCTGTCTTGTACCTTTGCATTTTTCTCCCAAACGAAGGACACTAGAATTAAAATTTTAAAGCCTCCTGCTATGCCATCATCTACACGACATAGCCCTGAATTTTCCAATGCGCAGCTCTTTGCAAAAGAGAGATATTGGCAAGGAAAAGCTGTCAGGTACCTTTACATTTTTCTCCCAAACGAAGGACACTAGAATTAAAATTTTAAAGCCTCCTGTTAGGCCATCATCTACACGACATAGCCCTGAATTTTCCAATGCGCAGCTCTTTGCAAAAGAGAGATATTGGCAAGGAAAAGCTGTCTTGTACCTTTGCATTTTTCTCCCAAACGAAGGTCACTAGAAAGAAAATTTTAAAGCCTCCTGTTAGGCCATCATCTACACGACATAGCCCTGAATTTTCCAATGCGCAGCTCTTTGCAAAAGAGAGATATTGGCAAGGAAAAGCTGTCTTGTACCATTGCATTTTTCTCCCAAACGAAGGACACTAGAAAGAAAATTTTAAAGCCTCCTGTTAGGCCATCATCTACACGACATAGCCCTGATTTTTCCAATGCGCAGCTCTTTGCAAAAGAGAGATATTGGCAAGGAAAAGCTGTCTTGTACCTTTGCATTTTTCTCCCAAACGAAGGACACTAGAATTAAAATTTTAAAGCCTCCTGTTAGGCCATCATCTACACGACATAGCCCTGAATTTTCCAATGCGCAGCTCTTTGCAAAAGAGAGATATTGGCAAGGAAAAGCTGTCTTGTACCTTTGCATTTTTCTCCCAAACGAAGGACACTAGAAAGAAAATTTTAAAGCCTCCTGTTAGGCCATCATCTACACGACATAGCCCTGAGTTTTCCAATGCGTAGCTCTTTGCAAAAGAGAGATATTGGCAAGGAAAAGCTGTCTTGTACCTTTGCATTTTTCTCCTAAACGAAGGACACTAGAAAGAAAATTTTAAAGCCTCCTGTTAGGCCATCATCTACACGACATAGCCCTGATTTTTCCAATGCGCAGCTCTTTGCAAAAGAGAGATATTGGCAAGGAAAAGCTGTTTTGTACCATTGCATTTTTCTCCCAAACGAAGGACACTAGAAAGAAAATTTTAAAGCCTCCTGTTAGGCCATCATCTACACGACATAGCCCTGATTTTTCCAATGCGCAGCTCTTTGCAAAAGAGAGATATTGGCAAGGAAAAGCTGTCTTGTACCATTGCATTTTTCTCCCAAACGAAGGTCACTAGAAAGAAAATTTTAAAGCCTCCTATTAGGCCATCATCTACACGACATAGCCCTGAATTTTCCAATGCGCAGCTCTTTGCAAAAGAGAGATATTGGCAAGGAAAAGCTGTCTTGTACCATTGCATTTTTCTCCCAAACGAAGGACACTAGAAAGAAAATTTTAAAGCCTCCTGTTAGGCCATCATCTACACGACATAGCCCTGATTTTTCCAATGCGCAGCTCTTTGCAAAAGAGAGATATTGGCAAGGAAAAGCTGTCTTGTACCTTTGCATTTTTCTCCCAAACGAAGGACACTAGAAAGAAAATTTTAAAGCCTCCTGTTAGGCCATCATCTACACGACATAGCCCTGATTTATCCAATGCGCAGCTCTTTGCAAAAGAGAGATATTGGCAAGGAAAAGCTGTCTTGTACCTTTGCATTTTTCTCCCAAACGAAGGACACTAGAATTAAAATTTTAAAGCCTCCTGTTATGCCATCATCTACACGACATAGCCCTGAATTTTCCAATGCGCAGCTCTTTGCAAAAGAGAGATATTGGCAAGGAAAAGCTGTCTTGTACCTATGCATTTTTCTCCCAAACGAAGGACACTAGAATTAAAATTTTAAAGCCTCCTGCTATGCCATCATCTACACGACATAGCCCTGAATTTTCCAATGCGCAGCTCTTTGCAAAAGAGAGATATTGGCAAGGAAAAGCTGTCTTGTACCTTTGCATTTTTCTCCCAAACGAAGGACACTAGAATTAAAATTTTAAAGCCTCCTGTTATGCCATCATCTACACGACATAGCCCTGAATTTTCCAATGCGCAGCTCTTTGCAAAAGAGAGATATTGGCAAGGAAAAGCTGTCTTGTACCTTTGCATTTTTCTCCCAAACGAAGGACACTAGAATTAAAATTTTAAAGCCTCCTGCTATGCCATCATCTACACGACATAGCCCTGAATTTTCCAATGCGCAGCTCTTTGCAAAAGAGAGATATTGGCAAGGAAAAGCTGTCTTGTACCATTGCATTTTTCTCCCAAACGAAGGACACTAGAAAGAAAATTTTAAAGCCTCCTGTTAGGCCATCATCTACACGACATAGCCCTGAATTTTCCAATGCGCAGCTCTTTGCAAAAGAGAGATATTGGCAAGGAAAAGCTGTCTTATACCTTTGCATTTTTCTCCCAAACGAAGGACACTAGAATTAAAATTTTAAAGCCTCCTGCTATGCCATCATCTACACGACATAGCCCTGAATTTTCCAATGCGCAGCTCTTTGCAAAAGAGAGATATTGGCAAGGCAAAGCTGTCAGGTACCTTTGCATTTTTCTCCCAAACGAAGGACACTAGAATTAAAATTTTAAAGCCTCCTGTTAGGCCATCATCTACACGACATAGCCCTGAATTTTCCAATGCGTAGCTCTTTGCAAAAGAGAGATATTGGCAAGGAAAAGCTGTCTTGTACCTTTGCATTTTTCTCCCAAACGAAGGACACTAGAAAGAAAATTTTAAAGCCTCCTGTTAGGCCATCATCTACACGACATAGCCCTGATTTTTCCAATGCGCAGCTCTTTGCAAAAGAGAGATATTGGCAAGGAAAAGCTGTCTTGTACCATTGCATTTTTCTCCCAAACGAAGGACACTAGAAAGAAAATTTTAAAGCCTCCTGTTAGGCCATCATCTACACGACATAGCCCTGAATTTTCCATTGCGCAGCTCTTTGCAAAAGAGAGATATTGGCAAGGAAAAGCTGTCTTGTACCTTTGCATTTTTCTCCCAAACGAAGGACACTAGAATTAAAATTTTAAAGCCTCCTGTTAGGCCATCATCTACACGACATAGCCCTGAATTTTCCAATGCGCAGCTCTTTGCAAAAGAGAGATATTGGCAAGGAAAAGCTGTCTTGTACCTTTGCATTTTTCTCCCAAACGAAGGACACTAGAATGAAAATTTTAAAGCCTCCTGTTATGCCATCATCTACACGACATAGCCCTGAATTTTCCAATGCGCAGCTCTTTGCAAAAGAGAGATATTGGCAAGGAAAAGCTGTCTTGTACCTTTGCATTTTTCTCCAAAACGAAGGACACTAGAATTAAAATTTTAAAGCCTCCTGCTATGCCATCATCTACACGACATAGCCCTGAATTTTCCAATGCGCAGCTCTTTGCAAAAGAGAGATATTGGCAAGGAAAAGCTGTCAGGTACCTTTGCATTTTTCTCCCAAACGAAGGACACTAGAATTAAAATTTTAAAGCCTCCTGTTAGGCCATCCTCTACACGACATAGCCCTGAATTTTCCAATGCGCAGCTCTTTGCAAAAGAGAGATATTGGCAAGGAAAAGCTGTCTTGTACCTTTGCATTTTTCTCCCAAACGAAGGTCACTAGAAAGAAAATTTTAAAGCCTCCTGTTAGGCCATCATCTACACGACATAGCCCTGAATTTTCCAATGCGCAGCTCTTTGCAAAAGAGAGATATTGGCAAGGAAAAGCTGTCTTGTACCATTGCATTTTTCTCCCAAACGAAGGACACTAGAAAGAAAATTTTAAAGCCTCCTGTTAGGCCATCATCTACACGACATAGCCCTGATTTTTCCAATGCGCAGCTCTTTGCAAAAGAGAGATATTGGCAAGGAAAAGCTGTCTTGTACCATTGCATTTTTCTCCCAAACGAAGGACACTAGAAAGAAAATTTTAAAGCCTCCTGTTAGGCCATCATCTACACGACATAGCCCTGAATTTTCCATTGCGCAGCTCTTTGCAAAAGAGAGATATTGGCAAGGAAAAGCTGTCTTGTACCTTTGCATTTTTCTCCCAAACGAAGGACACTAGAATTAAAATTTTAAAGCCTCCTGTTAGGCCATCATCTACACGACATAGCCCTGAATTTTCCAATGCGCAGCTCTTTGCAAAAGAGAGATATTGGCAAGGAAAAGCTGTCTTGTACCTTTGCATTTTTCTCCCAAACGAAGGACACTAGAATTAAAATTTTAAAGCCTCCTGTTATGCCATCATCTACACGACATAGCCCTGAATTTTCCAATGCGCAGCTCTTTGCAAAAGAGAGATATTGGCAAGGAAAAGCTGTCTTGTACCTTTGCATTTTTCTCCCAAACGAAGGACACTAGAATTAAAATTTTAAAGCCTCCTGCTATGCCATCATCTACACGACATAGCCCTGAATTTTCCAATGCGCCGCTCTTTGCAAAAGAGAGATATTGGCAAGGAAAAGCTGTCAGGTACCTTTGCATTTTTCTCCCAAACGAAGGACACTAGAATTAAAATTTTAAAGCCTCCTGTTAGGCCATCATCTACACGACATAGCCCTGAATTTTCCAATGCGCAGCTCTTTGCAAAAGAGAGATATTGGCAAGGAAAAGCTGTCTTGTACCTTTGCATTTTTCTCCCAAACGAAGGTCACTAGAAAGAAAATTTTAAAGCCTCCTGTTAGGCCATCATCTACACGACATAGCCCTGAATTTTCCAATGCGCAGCTCTTTGCAAAAGAGAGATATTGGCAAGGAAAAGCTGTCTTGTACCATTGCATTTTTCTCCCAAACGAAGGACACTAGAAAGAAAATTTTAAAGCCTCCTGTTAGGCCATCATCTACACGACATAGCCCTGATTTTTCCAATGCGCAGCTCTTTGCAAAAGAGAGATATTGGCAAGGAAAAGCTGTCTTGTACCTTTGCATTTTTCTCCCAAACGAAGGACACTAGAAAGAAAATTTTAAAGCCTCCTGTTAGGCCATCATCTACACGACATAGCCCTGAATTTTCCAATGCGCAGCTCTTTGCAAAAGAGAGATATTGGCAAGGAAAAGCTGTCTTGTACCTTTGCATTTTTCTCCCAAACGAAGGACACTAGAAAGAAAATTTTAAAGCCTCCTGTTAGGCCATCATCTACACGACATAGCCCTGAATTTTCCAATGCGTAGCTCTTTGCAAAAGAGAGATATTGGCAAGGAAAAGCTGTCTTGTACCTTTGCATTTTTCTCCCAAACGAAGGACACTAGAAAGAAAATTTTAAAGCCTCCTGTTAGGCCATCATCTACACGACATAGCCCTGAATTTTCCAATACGCAGCTCTTTGCCCAAGAGAGATATTGGCAAGGAAAAGCTGTCTTGTACCTTTGCATTTTTCTCCCAAACGAAGGACACTAGAATTAAAATTTTAAAGCCTCCTGTTAGGCCATCATCTACACGACATAGCCCTGATTTTTCCAATGCGCAGCTCTTTGCAAAAGAGAGATATTGGCAAGGAAAAGCTGTCTTGTACCATTGCATTTTTCTCCCAAACGAAGGACACTAGAAAGAAAATTTTAAAGCCTCCTGTTAGGCCATCATCTACACGACATAGCCCTGATTTTTCCAATGCGCAGCTCTTTGCAAAAGAGAGATATTGGCAAGGAAAAGCTGTCTTGTACCATTGCATTTTTCTCCCAAACGAAGGTCACTAGAAAGAAAATTTTAAAGCCTCCTATTAGGCCATCATCTACACGACATAGCCCTGAATTTTCCAATGCGCAGCTCTTTGCAAAAGAGAGATATTGGCAAGGAAAAGCTGTCTTGTACCATTGCATTTTTCTCCCAAACGAAGGACACTAGAAAGAAAATTTTAAAGCCTCCTGTTAGGCCATCATCTACACGACATAGCCCTGATTTTTCCAATGCGCAGCTCTTTGCAAAAGAGAGATATTGGCAAGGAAAAGCTGTCTTGTACCTTTGCATTTTTCTCCCAAACGAAGGACACTAGAAAGAAAATTTTAAAGCCTCCTGTTAGGCCATCATCTACACGACATAGCCCTGATTTATCCAATGCGCAGCTCTTTGCAAAAGAGAGATATTGGCAAGGAAAAGCTGTCTTGTACCTTTGCATTTTTCTCCCAAACGAAGGACACTAGAATTAAAATTTTAAAGCCTCCTGCTATGCCATCATCTACACGACATAGCCCTGAATTTTCCAATGCGCAGCTCTTTGCAAAAGAGAGATATTGGCAAGGAAAAGCTGTCTTGTACCTTTGCATTTTTCTCCCAAACGAAGGACACTAGAATTAAAATTTTAAAGCCTCCTGTTATGCCATCATCTACACGACATAGCCCTGAATTTTCCAATGCGCAGCTCTTTGCAAAAGAGAGATATTGGCAAGGAAAAGCTGTCTTGTACCTTTGCATTTTTCTCCCAAACGAAGGACACTAGAATTAAAATTTTAAAGCCTCCTGCTATGCCATCATCTACACGACATAGCCCTGAATTTTCCAATGCGCAGCTCTTTGCAAAAGAGAGATATTGGCAAGGAAAAGCTGTCAGGTACCTTTGCATTTTTCTCCCAAACGAAGGTCACTAGAAAGAAAATTTTAAAGCCTCCTGTTAGGCCATCATCTACATGACATAGCCCTGAATTTTCCAATGCGCAGCTCTTTGCAAAAGAGAGATATTGGCAAGGAAAAGCTGTCTTGTACCATTGCATTTTTCTCCCAAACGAAGGACACTAGAAAGAAAATTTTAAAGCCTCCTGTTAGGCCATCATCTACACGACATAGCCCTGAATTTTCCAATGCGCAGCTCTTTGCAAAAGAGAGATATTGGCAAGGAAAAGCTGTCTTATACCTTTGCATTTTTCTCCCAAACGAAGGACACTAGAATTAAAATTTTAAAGCCTCCTGCTATGCCATCATCTACACGACATAGCCCTGAATTTTCCAATGCGCAGCTCTTTGCAAAAGAGAGATATTGGCAAGGAAAAGCTGTCAGGTACCTTTGCATTTTTCTCCCAAACGAAGGACACTAGAATTAAAATTTTAAAGCCTCCTGTTAGGCCATCATCTACACGACATAGCCCTGAATTTTCCAATGCGTAGCTCTTTGCAAAAGAGAGATATTGGCAAGGAAAAGCTGTCTTGTACCTTTGCATTTTTCTCCCAAACGAAGGACACTAGAAAGAAAATTTTAAAGCCTCCTGTTAGGCCATCATCTACACGACATAGCCCTGATTTTTCCAATGCGCAGCTCTTTGCAAAAGAGAGATATTGGCAAGGAAAAGCTGTCTTGTACCATTGCATTTTTCTCCCAAACGAAGGACACTAGAAAGAAAATTTTAAAGCCTCCTGTTAGGCCATCATCTACACGACATAGCCCTGAATTTTCCATTGCGCAGCTCTTTGCAAAAGAGAGATATTGGCAAGGAAAAGCTGTCTTGTACCTTTGCATTTTTCTCCCAAACGAAGGACACTAGAATTAAAATTTTAAAGCCTCCTGTTAGGCCATCATCTACACGACATAGCCCTGAATTTTCCAATGCGCAGCTCTTTGCAAAAGAGAGATATTGGCAAGGAAAAGCTGTCTTGTACCTTTGCATTTTTCTCCCAAACGAAGGACACTAGAATTAAAATTTTAAAGCCTCCTGTTATGCCATCATCTACACGACATAGCCCTGAATTTTCCAATGCGCAGCTCTTTGCAAAAGAGAGATATTGGCAAGGAAAAGCTGTCTTGTACCTTTGCATTTTTCTCCCAAACGAAGGACACTAGAATTAAAATTTTAAAGCCTCCTGCTATGCCATCATCTACACGACATAGCCCTGAATTTTCCAATGCGCAGCTCTTTGCAAAAGAGAGATATTGGCAAGGAAAAGCTGTCAGGTACCTTTGCATTTTTCTCCCAAACGAAGGACACTAGAATTAAAATTTTAAAGCCTCCTGTTAGGCCATCCTCTACACGACATAGCCCTGAATTTTCCAATGCGCAGCTCTTTGCAAAAGAGAGATATTGGCAAGGAAAAGCTGTCTTGTACCTTTGCATTTTTCTCCCAAACGAAGGTCACTAGAAAGAAAATTTTAAAGCCTCCTGTTAGGCCATCATCTACACGACATAGCCCTGAATTTTCCAATGCGCAGCTCTTTGCAAAAGAGAGATATTGGCAAGGAAAAGCTGTCTTGTACCATTGCATTTTTCTCCCAAACGAAGGACACTAGAAAGAAAATTTTAAAGCCTCCTGTTAGGCCATCATCTACACGACATAGCCCTGATTTTTCCAATGCGCAGCTCTTTGCAAAAGAGAGATATTGGCAAGGAAAAGCTGTCTTGTACCATTGCATTTTTCTCCCAAACGAAGGACACTAGAAAGAAAATTTTAAAGCCTCCTGTTAGGCCATCATCTACACGACATAGCCCTGAATTTTCCAATGCGCAGCTCTTTGCAAAAGAGAGATATTGGCAAGGAAAAGCTGTCTTGTACCTTTGCATTTTTCTCCCAAACGAAGGACACTAGAATTAAAATTTTAAAGCCTCCTGTTATGCCATCATCTACACGACATAGCCCTGAATTTTCCAATGCGCAGCTCTTTGCAAAAGAGAGATATTGGCAAGGAAAAGCTGTCTTGTACCTTTGCATTTTTCTCCCAAACGAAGGACACTAGAATTAAAATTTTAAAGCCTCCTGCTATGCCATCATCTACACGACATAGCCCTGAATTTTCCAATGCGCCGCTCTTTGCAAAAGAGAGATATTGGCAAGGAAAAGCTGTCAGGTACCTTTGCATTTTTCTCCCAAACGAAGGACACTAGAATTAAAATTTTAAAGCCTCCTGTTAGGCCATCATCTACACGACATAGCCCTGAATTTTCCAATGCGCAGCTCTTTGCAAAAGAGAGATATTGGCAAGGAAAAGCTGTCTTGTACCTTTGCATTTTTCTCCCAAACGAAGGTCACTAGAAAGAAAATTTTAAAGCCTCCTGTTAGGCCATCATCTACACGACATAGCCCTGAATTTTCCAATGCGCAGCTCTTTGCAAAAGAGAGATATTGGCAAGGAAAAGCTGTCTTGTACCATTGCATTTTTCTCCCAAACGAAGGACACTAGAAAGAAAATTTTAAAGCCTCCTGTTAGGCCATCATCTACACGACATAGCCCTGATTTTTCCAATGCGCAGCTCTTTGCAAAAGAGAGATATTGGCAAGGAAAAGCTGTCTTGTACCTTTGCATTTTTCTCCCAAACGAAGGACACTAGAAAGAAAATTTTAAAGCCTCCTGTTAGGCCATCATCTACACGACATAGCCCTGAATTTTCCAATGCGCAGCTCTTTGCAAAAGAGAGATATTGGCAAGGAAAAGCTGTCTTGTACCTTTGCATTTTTCTCCCAAACGAAGGACACTAGAAAGAAAATTTTAAAGCCTCCTGTTAGGCCATCATCTACACGACATAGCCCTGAATTTTCCAATGCGTAGCTCTTTGCAAAAGAGAGATATTGGCAAGGAAAAGCTGTCTTGTACCTTTGCATTTTTCTCCCAAACGAAGGACACTAGAAAGAAAATTTTAAAGCCTCCTGTTAGGCCATCATCTACACGACATAGCCCTGAATTTTCCAATACGCAGCTCTTTGCCCAAGAGAGATATTGGCAAGGAAAAGCTGTCTTGTACCTTTGCATTTTTCTCCCAAACGAAGGACACTAGAATTAAAATTTTAAAGCCTCCTGTTAGGCCATCATCTACACGACATAGCCCTGAATTTTCCAATGCGCAGCTCTTTGCAAAAGAGAGATATTGGCAAGGAAAATCTGTCTTGTACCTTTGCATTTTTCTCCCAAACGAAGGACACTAGAATTAAAATTTTAAAGCCTCCTGTTATGCCATCATCTACACGACATAGCCCTGAATTTTCCAATGCGCAGCTCTTTGCAAAAGAGAGATATTGGCAAGGAAAAGCTGTCTTGTACCTTTGCATTTTTCTCCCAAACGAAGGACACTAGAAAGAAAATTTTAAAGCCTCCTGTTAGGCCATCATCTACACGACATAGCCCTGAGTTTTCCAATGCGTAGCTCTTTGCAAAAGAGAGATATTGGCAAGGAAAAGCTGTCTTGTACCTTTGCATTTTTCTCCTAAACGAAGGACACTAGAAAGAAAATTTTAAAGCCTCCTGTTAGGCCATCATCTACACGACATAGCCCTGATTTTTCCAATGCGCAGCTCTTTGCAAAAGAGAGATATTGGCAAGGAAAAGCTGTCTTGTACCTTTGCATTTTTCTCCCAAACGAAGGACACTAGAATTAAAATTTTAAAGCCTCCTGTTATGCCATCATCTACACGACATAGCCCTGAATTTTCCAATGCGCAGCTCTTTGCAAAAGAGAGATATTGGCAAAGAAAAGCTGTCTTGTACCTTTGCATTTTTCTCCCAAACGAAGGACACTAGAATTAAAATTTTAAAGCCTCCTGCTATGCCATCATCTACACGACATAGCCCTGAATTTTCCAATGCGCAGCTCTTTGCAAAAGAGAGATATTGGCAAGGAAAAGCTGTCTTGTACCTTTGCATTTTTCTCCCAAACGAAGGACACTAGAAAGAAAATTTTAAAGCCTCCTGTTAGGCCATCATCTACACGACATAGCCCTGATTTTTCCAATGCGCAGCTCTTTGCAAAAGAGAGATATTGGCAAGGAAAAGCTGTCTTGTACCATTGCATTTTTCTCCCAAACGAAGGACACTAGAAAGAAAATTTTAAAGCCTCCTGTTAAGCCATCATCTACACGACATAGCCCTGAATTTTCCAATGCGCAGCTCTTTGCAAAAGAGAGATATTGGCAAGGAAAAGCTGTCTTGTACCATTGCATTTTTCTCCCAAACGAAGGACACTAGAAAGAAAATTTTAAAGCCTCCTGTTAAGCCATCATCTACACGACATAGCCCTGAATTTTCCAATGCGCAGCTCTTTGCAAAAGAGAGATATTGGCAAGGAAAAGCTGTCTTGTACCTTTGCATTTTTCTCCCAAACGAAGGACACTAGAATTGAAATTTTAAAGCCTCCTGTTAGGCCATCATCTACACGACATAGCCCTGAATTTTCCAATGCGCAGCTCTTTGCAAAAGAGAGATATTGGCAAGGAAAAGCTGTCTTGTACCATTGCATTTTTCTCCCAAACGAAGGACACTAGAAAGAAAATTTTAAAGCCTCCTGTTAGGCCATCATCTACACGACATAGCCCTGAATTTTCCAATGCGCAGCTCTTTGCAAAAGAGAGATATTGGCAAGGAAAAGCTGTCTTGTACCATTGCATTTTTCTCCCAAACGAAGGACACTAGAAAGAAAATTTTAAAGCCTCCTGTTAGGCCATCATCTACACGACATACCCCTGAATTTTCCAATGCGTAGCTCTTTGCAAAAGAGAGATATTGGCAAGGAAAAGCTGTCTTGTACCATTGCATTTTTCTCCCAAACGAAGGACACTAGAAAGAAAATTTTAAAGCCTCCTGTTAGGCCATCATCTACACGACATAGCCCTGAATTTTCCAATGCGCAGCTCTTTGCAAAAGAGAGATATTGGCAAGGAAAAGCTGTCTTGTACCATTGCATTTTTCTCCCAAACGAAGGACACTAGAAAGAAAATTTTAAAGCCTCCTGTTAAGCCATCATCTACACGACATAGCCCTGAATTTTCCAATGCGCAGCTCTTTGCAAAAGAGAGATATTGGCAAGGAAAAGCTGTCTTGTACCTTTGCATTTTTCTCCCAAACGAAGGACACTAGAATTGAAATTTGAAAGCCTCCTGTTAGGCCATCATCTACACGACATAGCCCTGAATTTTCCAATGCGCAGCTCTTTGCAAAAGAGAGATATTGGCAAGGAAAAGCTGTCTTGTACCTTTGCATTTTTCTCCCAAACGAAGGACACTAGAATTAAAATTTTTAAGCCTCCTGTTAGGCCATCATCTACACGACATAGCCCTGAATTTTCCAATGCGTAGCTCTTTGCAAAAGAGAGATATTGGCAAGGAAAAGCTGTCTTGTACCTTTGCATTTTTCTCCCAAACGAAGGACACTAGAATTGAAATTTTAAAGCCTCCTGTTAGGCCATCATCTACACGACATAGCCCTGAATTTTCCAATGCGTAGCTCTTTGCAAAAGAGAGATATTGGCAAGGAAAAGCTGTCTTGTACCTTTGCATTTTTCTCCCAAACGAAGGACACTAGAATTAAAATTTTAAAGCCTCCTGTTAGGCCATCATCTACACGACATAGCCCTGATTTTTCCAATGCGCAGCTCTTTGCAAAAGAGAGATATTGGCAAGGAAAAGCTGTCTTGTACCATTGCATTTTTCTCCCAAACGAAGGACACTAGAAAGAAAATTTTAAAGCCTCCTGTTAGGCCATCATCTACACGACATAGCCCTGATTTTTCCAATGCGCAGCTCTTTGCAAAAGAGAGATATTGGCAAGGAAAAGCTGTCTTGTACCTTTGCATTTTTCTCCCAAACGAAGGACACTAGAAAGAAAATTTTAAAGCCTCCTGTTAGGCCATCATCTACACGACATAGCCCTGAGTTTTCCAATGCGTAGCTCTTTGCAAAAGAGAGATATTGGCAAGGAAAAGCTGTCTTGTACCTTTGCATTTTTCTCCTAAACGAAGGACACTAGAAAGAAAATTTTAAAGCCTCCTGTTAGGCCATCATCTACACGACATAGCCCTGATTTTTCCAATGCGCAGCTCTTTGCAAAAGAGAGATATTGGCAAGGAAAAGCTGTCTTGTACCTTTGCATTTTTCTCCCAAACGAAGGACACTAGAATTAAAATTTTAAAGCCTCCTGTTATGCCATCATCTACACGACATAGCCCTGAATTTTCCAATGCGCAGCTCTTTGCAAAAGAGAGATATTGGCAAAGAAAAGCTGTCTTGTACCTTTGCATTTTTCTCCCAAACGAAGGACACTAGAATTAAAATTTTAAAGCCTCCTGCTATGCCATCATCTACACGACATAGCCCTGAATTTTCCAATGCGCAGCTCTTTGCAAAAGAGAGATATTGGCAAGGAAAAGCTGTCTTGTACCTTTGCATTTTTCTCCCAAACGAAGGACACTAGAAAGAAAATTTTAAAGCCTCCTGTTAGGCCATCATCTACACGACATAGCCCTGATTTTTCCAATGCGCAGCTCTTTGCAAAAGAGAGATATTGGCAAGGAAAAGCTGTCTTGTACCATTGCATTTTTCTCCCAAACGAAGGACACTAGAAAGAAAATTTTAAAGCCTCCTGTTAAGCCATCATCTACACGACATAGCCCTGAATTTTCCAATGCGCAGCTCTTTGCAAAAGAGAGATATTGGCAAGGAAAAGCTGTCTTGTACCATTGCATTTTTCTCCCAAACGAAGGACACTAGAAAGAAAATTTTAAAGCCTCCTGTTAAGCCATCATCTACACGACATAGCCCTGAATTTTCCAATGCGCAGCTCTTTGCAAAAGAGAGATATTGGCAAGGAAAAGCTGTCTTGTACCTTTGCATTTTTCTCCCAAACGAAGGACACTAGAATTTAAATTTTAAAGCCTCCTGTTAGGCCATCATCTACACGACATAGCCCTGAATTTTCCAATGCGCAGCTCTTTGCAAAAGAGAGATATTGGCAAGGAAAAGCTGTCTTGTACCATTGCATTTTTCTCCCAAACGAAGGACACTAGAAAGAAAATTTTAAAGCCTCCTGTTAGGCCATCATCTACACGACATAGCCCTGAATTTTCCAATGCGCAGCTCTTTGCAAAAGAGAGATATTGGCAAGGAAAAGCTGTCTTGTACCATTGCATTTTTCTCCCAAACGAAGGACACTAGAAAGAAAATTTTAAAGCCTCCTGTTAGGCCATCATCTACACGACATACCCCTGAATTTTCCAATGCGTAGCTCTTTGCAAAAGAGAGATATTGGCAAGGAAAAGCTGTCTTGTACCATTGCATTTTTCTCCCAAACGAAGGACACTAGAAAGAAAATTTTAAAGCCTCCTGTTAGGCCATCATCTACACGACATAGCCCTGAATTTTCCAATGCGCAGCTCTTTGCAAAAGAGAGATATTGGCAAGGAAAAGCTGTCTTGTACCATTGCATTTTTCTCCCAAACGAAGGACACTAGAAAGAAAATTTTAAAGCCTCCTGTTAAGCCATCATCTACTACACGACATAGCCCTGAATTTTCCAATGCGCAGCTCTTTGCAAAAGAGAGATATTGGCAAGGAAAAGCTGTCTTGTACCTTTGCATTTTTCTCCCAAACGAAGGACACTAGAATTGAAATTTGAAAGCCTCCTGTTAGGCCATCATCTACACGACATAGCCCTGAATTTTCCAATGCGCAGCTCTTTGCAAAAGAGAGATATTGGCAAGGAAAAGCTGTCTTGTACCTTTGCATTTTTCTCCCAAACGAAGGACACTAGAATTAAAATTTTTAAGCCTCCTGTTAGGCCATCATCTACACGACATAGCCCTGAATTTTCCAATGCGTAGCTCTTTGCAAAAGAGAGATATTGGCAAGGAAAAGCTGTCTTGTACCTTTGCATTTTTCTCCCAAACGAAGGACACTAGAATTGAAATTTTAAAGCCTCCTGTTAGGCCATCATCTACACGACATAGCCCTGAATTTTCCAATGCGTAGCTCTTTGCAAAAGAGAGATATTGGCAAGGAAAAGCTGTCTTGTACCTTTGCATTTTTCTCCCAAACGAAGGACACTAGAATTAAAATTTTAAAGCCTCCTGTTAGGCCATCATCTACACGACATAGCCCTGATTTTTCCAATGCGCAGCTCTTTGCAAAAGAGAGATATTGGCAAGGAAAAGCTGTCTTGTACCATTGCATTTTTCTCCCAAACGAAGGACACTAGAAAGAAAATTTTAAAGCCTCCTGTTAGGCCATCATCTACACGACATAGCCCTGATTTTTCCAATGCGCAGCTCTTTGCAAAAGAGAGATATTGGCAAGGAAAAGCTGTCTTGTACCTTTGCATTTTTCTCCCAAACGAAGGACACTAGAATTAAAATTTTAAAGCCTCCTGTTATGCCATCATCTACACGACATAGCCCTGAATTTTCCAATGCGCAGCTCTTTGCAAAAGAGAGATATTGGCAAAGAAAAGCTGTCTTGTACCTTTGCATTTTTCTCCCAAACGAAGGACACTAGAATTAAAATTTTAAAGCCTCCTGCTATGCCATCATCTACACGACATAGCCCTGAATTTTCCAATGCGCAGCTCTTTGCAAAAGAGAGATATTGGCAAGGAAAAGCTGTCTTGTACCTTTGCATTTTTCTCCCAAACGAAGGACACTAGAATTAAAATTTTAAAGCCTCCTGTTAGGCCATCATCTACACGACATAGCCCTGAATTTTCCAATGCGTAGCTCTTTGCAAAAGAGAGATATTGGCAAGGAAAAGCTGTCTTGTACCTTTGCATTTTTCTCCCAAACGAAGGACACTAGAATTAAAATTTTAAAGCCTCCTGTTAGGCCATCATCTACACGACATAGCCCTGAATTTTCCAATGCGCAGCTCTTTGCAAAAGAGAGATATTGGCAAGGAAAAGCTGTCTTGTACCATTGCATTTTTCTCCCAAACGAAGGACACTAGAAAGAAAATTTTAAAGCCTCCTGTTATCCCATCATCTACACGACATAGCCCTGAATTTTCCAATGCGCAGCTCTTTGCAAAAGAGAGATATTGGCAAGGAAAAGCTGTCTTGTACCTTTGCATTTTTCTCCCAAACGAAGGACACTAGAAAGAAAATTTTAAAGCCTCCTGTTAGGCCATCATCTACACGACATAGCCCTGATTTTTCCAATGCGCAGCTCTTTGCAAAAGAGAGATATTGGCAAGGAAAAGCTGTCTTGTACCTTTGCATTTTTCTCCCAAACGAAGGACACTAGAAAGAAAATTTTAAAGCCTCCTGTTAGGCCATCATCTACACGACATAGCCCTGAGTTTTCCAATGCGTAGCTCTTTGCAAAAGAGAGATATTGGCAAGGAAAAGCTGTCTTGTACCTTTGCATTTTTCTCCTAAACGAAGGACACTAGAAAGAAAATTTTAAAGCCTCCTGTTAGGCCATCATCTACACGACATAGCCCTGATTTTTCCAATGCGCAGCTCTTTGCAAAAGAGAGATATTGGCAAGGAAAAGCTGTCTTGTACCTTTGCATTTTTCTCCCAAACGAAGGACACTAGAATTAAAATTTTAAAGCCTCCTGTTATGCCATCATCTACACGACATAGCCCTGAATTTTCCAATGCGCAGCTCTTTGCAAAAGAGAGATATTGGCAAAGAAAAGCTGTCTTGTACCTTTGCATTTTTCTCCCAAACGAAGGACACTAGAATTAAAATTTTAAAGCCTCCTGCTATGCCATCATCTACACGACATAGCCCTGAATTTTCCAATGCGCAGCTCTTTGCAAAAGAGAGATATTGGCAAGGAAAAGCTGTCTTGTACCTTTGCATTTTTCTCCCAAACGAAGGACACTAGAAAGAAAATTTTAAAGCCTCCTGTTAGGCCATCATCTACACGACATAGCCCTGATTTTTCCAATGCGCAGCTCTTTGCAAAAGAGAGATATTGGCAAGGAAAAGCTGTCTTGTACCATTGCATTTTTCTCCCAAACGAAGGACACTAGAAAGAAAATTTTAAAGCCTCCTGTTAAGCCATCATCTACACGACATAGCCCTGAATTTTCCAATGCGCAGCTCTTTGCAAAAGAGAGATATTGGCAAGGAAAAGCTGTCTTGTACCATTGCATTTTTCTCCCAAACGAAGGACACTAGAAAGAAAATTTTAAAGCCTCCTGTTAAGCCATCATCTACACGACATAGCCCTGAATTTTCCAATGCGCAGCTCTTTGCAAAAGAGAGATATTGGCAAGGAAAAGCTGTCTTGTACCTTTGCATTTTTCTCCCAAACGAAGGACACTAGAATTGAAATTTTAAAGCCTCCTGTTAGGCCATCATCTACACGACATAGCCCTGAATTTTCCAATGCGCAGCTCTTTGCAAAAGAGAGATATTGGCAAGGAAAAGCTGTCTTGTACCATTGCATTTTTCTCCCAAACGAAGGACACTAGAAAGAAAATTTTAAAGCCTCCTGTTAGGCCATCATCTACACGACATAGCCCTGAATTTTCCAATGCGCAGCTCTTTGCAAAAGAGAGATATTGGCAAGGAAAAGCTGTCTTGTACCATTGCATTTTTCTCCCAAACGAAGGACACTAGAAAGAAAATTTTAAAGCCTCCTGTTAGGCCATCATCTACACGACATACCCCTGAATTTTCCAATGCGTAGCTCTTTGCAAAAGAGAGATATTGGCAAGGAAAAGCTGTCTTGTACCTTTGCATTTTTCTCCCAAACGAAGGACACTAGAAAGAAAATTTTAAAGCCTCCTGTTAGGCCATCATCTACACGACATAGCCCTGAATTTTCCAATGCGCAGCTCTTTGCAAAAGAGAGATATTGGCAAGGAAAAGCTGTCTTGTACCTTTGCATTTTTCTCCCAAACGAAGGACACTAGAAAGAAAATTTTAAAGCCTCCTGTTAGGCCATCATCTACACGACATAGCCCTGAATTTTCCAATGCGTAGCTCTTTGCAAAAGAGAGATATTGGCAAGGAAAAGCTGTCTTGTACCTTTGCATTTTTCTCCCAAACGAAGGACACTAGAAAGAAAATTTTAAAGCCTCCTGTTAGGCCATCATCTACACGACATAGCCCTGAATTTTCCAATACGCAGCTCTTTGCCCAAGAGAGATATTGGCAAGGAAAAGCTGTCTTGTACCTTTGCATTTTTCTCCCAAACGAAGGACACTAGAATTAAAATTTTAAAGCCTCCTGTTAGGCCATCATCTACACGACATAGCCCTGAATTTTCCAATGCGCAGCTCTTTGCAAAAGAGAGATATTGGCAAGGAAAATCTGTCTTGTACCTTTGCATTTTTCTCCCAAACGAAGGACACTAGAATTAAAATTTTAAAGCCTCCTGTTATGCCATCATCTACACGACATAGCCCTGAATTTTCCAATGCGCAGCTCTTTGCAAAAGAGAGATATTGGCAAGGAAAAGCTGTCTTGTACCTTTGCATTTTTCTCCCAAACGAAGGACACTAGAAAGAAAATTTTAAAGCCTCCTGTTAGGCCATCATCTACACGACATAGCCCTGAGTTTTCCAATGCGTAGCTCTTTGCAAAAGAGAGATATTGGCAAGGAAAAGCTGTCTTGTACCTTTGCATTTTTCTCCTAAACGAAGGACACTAGAAAGAAAATTTTAAAGCCTCCTGTTAGGCCATCATCTACACGACATAGCCCTGATTTTTCCAATGCGCAGCTCTTTGCAAAAGAGAGATATTGGCAAGGAAAAGCTGTCTTGTACCTTTGCATTTTTCTCCCAAACGAAGGACACTAGAATTAAAATTTTAAAGCCTCCTGTTATGCCATCATCTACACGACATAGCCCTGAATTTTCCAATGCGCAGCTCTTTGCAAAAGAGAGATATTGGCAAAGAAAAGCTGTCTTGTACCTTTGCATTTTTCTCCCAAACGAAGGACACTAGAATTAAAATTTTAAAGCCTCCTGCTATGCCATCATCTACACGACATAGCCCTGAATTTTCCAATGCGCAGCTCTTTGCAAAAGAGAGATATTGGCAAGGAAAAGCTGTCTTGTACCTTTGCATTTTTCTCCCAAACGAAGGACACTAGAAAGAAAATTTTAAAGCCTCCTGTTAGGCCATCATCTACACGACATAGCCCTGATTTTTCCAATGCGCAGCTCTTTGCAAAAGAGAGATATTGGCAAGGAAAAGCTGTCTTGTACCATTGCATTTTTCTCCCAAACGAAGGACACTAGAAAGAAAATTTTAAAGCCTCCTGTTAAGCCATCATCTACACGACATAGCCCTGAATTTTCCAATGCGCAGCTCTTTGCAAAAGAGAGATATTGGCAAGGAAAAGCTGTCTTGTACCATTGCATTTTTCTCCCAAACGAAGGACACTAGAAAGAAAATTTTAAAGCCTCCTGTTAAGCCATCATCTACACGACATAGCCCTGAATTTTCCAATGCGCAGCTCTTTGCAAAAGAGAGATATTGGCAAGGAAAAGCTGTCTTGTACCTTTGCATTTTTCTCCCAAACGAAGGACACTAGAATTGAAATTTTAAAGCCTCCTGTTAGGCCATCATCTACACGACATAGCCCTGAATTTTCCAATGCGCAGCTCTTTGCAAAAGAGAGATATTGGCAAGGAAAAGCTGTCTTGTACCATTGCATTTTTCTCCCAAACGAAGGACACTAGAAAGAAAATTTTAAAGCCTCCTGTTAGGCCATCATCTACACGACATAGCCCTGAATTTTCCAATGCGCAGCTCTTTGCAAAAGAGAGATATTGGCAAGGAAAAGCTGTCTTGTACCATTGCATTTTTCTCCCAAACGAAGGACACTAGAAAGAAAATTTTAAAGCCTCCTGTTAGGCCATCATCTACACGACATACCCCTGAATTTTCCAATGCGTAGCTCTTTGCAAAAGAGAGATATTGGCAAGGAAAAGCTGTCTTGTACCATTGCATTTTTCTCCCAAACGAAGGACACTAGAAAGAAAATTTTAAAGCCTCCTGTTAGGCCATCATCTACACGACATAGCCCTGAATTTTCCAATGCGCAGCTCTTTGCAAAAGAGAGATATTGGCAAGGAAAAGCTGTCTTGTACCATTGCATTTTTCTCCCAAACGAAGGACACTAGAAAGAAAATTTTAAAGCCTCCTGTTAAGCCATCATCTACACGACATAGCCCTGAATTTTCCAATGCGCAGCTCTTTGCAAAAGAGAGATATTGGCAAGGAAAAGCTGTCTTGTACCTTTGCATTTTTCTCCCAAACGAAGGACACTAGAATTGAAATTTGAAAGCCTCCTGTTAGGCCATCATCTACACGACATAGCCCTGAATTTTCCAATGCGCAGCTCTTTGCAAAAGAGAGATATTGGCAAGGAAAAGCTGTCTTGTACCTTTGCATTTTTCTCCCAAACGAAGGACACTAGAATTAAAATTTTTAAGCCTCCTGTTAGGCCATCATCTACACGACATAGCCCTGAATTTTCCAATGCGTAGCTCTTTGCAAAAGAGAGATATTGGCAAGGAAAAGCTGTCTTGTACCTTTGCATTTTTCTCCCAAACGAAGGACACTAGAATTGAAATTTTAAAGCCTCCTGTTAGGCCATCATCTACACGACATAGCCCTGAATTTTCCAATGCGTAGCTCTTTGCAAAAGAGAGATATTGGCAAGGAAAAGCTGTCTTGTACCTTTGCATTTTTCTCCCAAACGAAGGACACTAGAATTAAAATTTTAAAGCCTCCTGTTAGGCCATCATCTACACGACATAGCCCTGATTTTTCCAATGCGCAGCTCTTTGCAAAAGAGAGATATTGGCAAGGAAAAGCTGTCTTGTACCATTGCATTTTTCTCCCAAACGAAGGACACTAGAAAGAAAATTTTAAAGCCTCCTGTTAGGCCATCATCTACACGACATAGCCCTGATTTTTCCAATGCGCAGCTCTTTGCAAAAGAGAGATATTGGCAAGGAAAAGCTGTCTTGTACCTTTGCATTTTTCTCCCAAACGAAGGACACTAGAATTAAAATTTTAAAGCCTCCTGTTATGCCATCATCTACACGACATAGCCCTGAATTTTCCAATGCGCAGCTCTTTGCAAAAGAGAGATATTGGCAAAGAAAAGCTGTCTTGTACCTTTGCATTTTTCTCCCAAACGAAGGACACTAGAATTAAAATTTTAAAGCCTCCTGCTATGCCATCATCTACACGACATAGCCCTGAATTTTCCAATGCGCAGCTCTTTGCAAAAGAGAGATATTGGCAAGGAAAAGCTGTCTTGTACCTTTGCATTTTTCTCCCAAACGAAGGACACTAGAATTAAAATTTTAAAGCCTCCTGTTAGGCCATCATCTACACGACATAGCCCTGAATTTTCCAATGCGTAGCTCTTTGCAAAAGAGAGATATTGGCAAGGAAAAGCTGTCTTGTACCTTTGCATTTTTCTCCCAAACGAAGGACACTAGAATTAAAATTTTAAAGCCTCCTGTTAGGCCATCATCTACACGACATAGCCCTGAATTTTCCAATGCGCAGCTCTTTGCAAAAGAGAGATATTGGCAAGGAAAAGCTGTCTTGTACCATTGCATTTTTCTCCCAAACGAAGGACACTAGAAAGAAAATTTTAAAGCCTCCTGTTATCCCATCATCTACACGACATAGCCCTGAATTTTCCAATGCGCAGCTCTTTGCAAAAGAGAGATATTGGCAAGGAAAAGCTGTCTTGTACCTTTGCATTTTTCTCCCAAACGAAGGACACTAGAAAGAAAATTTTAAAGCCTCCTGTTAGGCCATCATCTACACGACATAGCCCTGATTTTTCCAATGCGCAGCTCTTTGCAAAAGAGAGATATTGGCAAGGAAAAGCTGTCTTGTACCTTTGCATTTTTCTCCCAAACGAAGGACACTAGAAAGAAAATTTTAAAGCCTCCTGTTAGGCCATCATCTACACGACATAGCCCTGAGTTTTCCAATGCGTAGCTCTTTGCAAAAGAGAGATATTGGCAAGGAAAAGCTGTCTTGTACCTTTGCATTTTTCTCCTAAACGAAGGACACTAGAAAGAAAATTTTAAAGCCTCCTGTTAGGCCATCATCTACACGACATAGCCCTGATTTTTCCAATGCGCAGCTCTTTGCAAAAGAGAGATATTGGCAAGGAAAAGCTGTCTTGTACCTTTGCATTTTTCTCCCAAACGAAGGACACTAGAATTAAAATTTTAAAGCCTCCTGTTATGCCATCATCTACACGACATAGCCCTGAATTTTCCAATGCGCAGCTCTTTGCAAAAGAGAGATATTGGCAAAGAAAAGCTGTCTTGTACCTTTGCATTTTTCTCCCAAACGAAGGACACTAGAATTAAAATTTTAAAGCCTCCTGCTATGCCATCATCTACACGACATAGCCCTGAATTTTCCAATGCGCAGCTCTTTGCAAAAGAGAGATATTGGCAAGGAAAAGCTGTCTTGTACCTTTGCATTTTTCTCCCAAACGAAGGACACTAGAAAGAAAATTTTAAAGCCTCCTGTTAGGCCATCATCTACACGACATAGCCCTGATTTTTCCAATGCGCAGCTCTTTGCAAAAGAGAGATATTGGCAAGGAAAAGCTGTCTTGTACCATTGCATTTTTCTCCCAAACGAAGGACACTAGAAAGAAAATTTTAAAGCCTCCTGTTAAGCCATCATCTACACGACATAGCCCTGAATTTTCCAATGCGCAGCTCTTTGCAAAAGAGAGATATTGGCAAGGAAAAGCTGTCTTGTACCATTGCATTTTTCTCCCAAACGAAGGACACTAGAAAGAAAATTTTAAAGCCTCCTGTTAAGCCATCATCTACACGACATAGCCCTGAATTTTCCAATGCGCAGCTCTTTGCAAAAGAGAGATATTGGCAAGGAAAAGCTGTCTTGTACCTTTGCATTTTTCTCCCAAACGAAGGACACTAGAATTGAAATTTTAAAGCCTCCTGTTAGGCCATCATCTACACGACATAGCCCTGAATTTTCCAATGCGCAGCTCTTTGCAAAAGAGAGATATTGGCAAGGAAAAGCTGTCTTGTACCATTGCATTTTTCTCCCAAACGAAGGACACTAGAAAGAAAATTTTAAAGCCTCCTGTTAGGCCATCATCTACACGACATAGCCCTGAATTTTCCAATGCGCAGCTCTTTGCAAAAGAGAGATATTGGCAAGGAAAAGCTGTCTTGTACCATTGCATTTTTCTCCCAAACGAAGGACACTAGAAAGAAAATTTTAAAGCCTCCTGTTAGGCCATCATCTACACGACATACCCCTGAATTTTCCAATGCGTAGCTCTTTGCAAAAGAGAGATATTGGCAAGGAAAAGCTGTCTTGTACCTTTGCATTTTTCTCCCAAACGAAGGACACTAGAAAGAAAATTTTAAAGCCTCCTGTTAGGCCATCATCTACACGACATAGCCCTGAATTTTCCAATGCGCAGCTCTTTGCAAAAGAGAGATATTGGCAAGGAAAAGCTGTCTTGTACCATTGCATTTTTCTCCCAAACGAAGGACACTAGAAAGAAAATTTTAAAGCCTCCTGTTAAGCCATCATCTACACGACATAGCCCTGAATTTTCCAATGCGCAGCTCTTTGCAAAAGAGAGATATTGGCAAGGAAAAGCTGTCTTGTACCTTTGCATTTTTCTCCCAAACGAAGGACACTAGAATTGAAATTTGAAAGCCTCCTGTTAGGCCATCATCTACACGACATAGCCCTGAATTTTCCAATGCGCAGCTCTTTGCAAAAGAGAGATATTGGCAAGGAAAAGCTGTCTTGTACCTTTGCATTTTTCTCCCAAACGAAGGACACTAGAATTAAAATTTTTAAGCCTCCTGTTAGGCCATCATCTACACGACATAGCCCTGAATTTTCCAATGCGTAGCTCTTTGCAAAAGAGAGATATTGGCAAGGAAAAGCTGTCTTGTACCTTTGCATTTTTCTCCCAAACGAAGGACACTAGAATTGAAATTTTAAAGCCTCCTGTTAGGCCATCATCTACACGACATAGCCCTGAATTTTCCAATGCGTAGCTCTTTGCAAAAGAGAGATATTGGCAAGGAAAAGCTGTCTTGTACCTTTGCATTTTTCTCCCAAACGAAGGACACTAGAATTAAAATTTTAAAGCCTCCTGTTAGGCCATCATCTACACGACATAGCCCTGATTTTTCCAATGCGCAGCTCTTTGCAAAAGAGAGATATTGGCAAGGAAAAGCTGTCTTGTACCATTGCATTTTTCTCCCAAACGAAGGACACTAGAAAGAAAATTTTAAAGCCTCCTGTTAGGCCATCATCTACACGACATAGCCCTGATTTTTCCAATGCGCAGCTCTTTGCAAAAGAGAGATATTGGCAAGGAAAAGCTGTCTTGTACCTTTGCATTTTTCTCCCAAACGAAGGACACTAGAATTAAAATTTTAAAGCCTCCTGTTATGCCATCATCTACACGACATAGCCCTGAATTTTCCAATGCGCAGCTCTTTGCAAAAGAGAGATATTGGCAAAGAAAAGCTGTCTTGTACCTTTGCATTTTTCTCCCAAACGAAGGACACTAGAATTGAAATTTTAAAGCCTCCTGTTAGGCCATCATCTACACGACATAGCCCTGAATTTTCCAATGCGCAGCTCTTTGCAAAAGAGAGATATTGGCAAGGAAAAGCTGTCTTGTACCATTGCATTTTTCTCCCAAACGAAGGACACTAGAAAGAAAATTTTAAAGCCTCCTGTTAGGCCATCATCTACACGACATAGCCCTGAATTTTCCAATGCGCAGCTCTTTGCAAAAGAGAGATATTGGCAAGGAAAAGCTGTCTTGTACCATTGCATTTTTCTCCCAAACGAAGGACACTAGAAAGAAAATTTTAAAGCCTCCTGTTAGGCCATCATCTACACGACATACCCCTGAATTTTCCAATGCGTAGCTCTTTGCAAAAGAGAGATATTGGCAAGGAAAAGCTGTCTTGTACCATTGCATTTTTCTCCCAAACGAAGGACACTAGAAAGAAAATTTTAAAGCCTCCTGTTAGGCCATCATCTACACGACATAGCCCTGAATTTTCCAATGCGCAGCTCTTTGCAAAAGAGAGATATTGGCAAGGAAAAGCTGTCTTGTACCATTGCATTTTTCTCCCAAACGAAGGACACTAGAAAGAAAATTTTAAAGCCTCCTGTTAAGCCATCATCTACACGACATAGCCCTGAATTTTCCAATGCGCAGCTCTTTGCAAAAGAGAGATATTGGCAAGGAAAAGCTGTCTTGTACCTTTGCATTTTTCTCCCAAACGAAGGACACTAGAATTGAAATTTGAAAGCCTCCTGTTAGGCCATCATCTACACGACATAGCCCTGAATTTTCCAATGCGCAGCTCTTTGCAAAAGAGAGATATTGGCAAGGAAAAGCTGTCTTGTACCTTTGCATTTTTCTCCCAAACGAAGGACACTAGAATTAAAATTTTTAAGCCTCCTGTTAGGCCATCATCTACACGACATAGCCCTGAATTTTCCAATGCGTAGCTCTTTGCAAAAGAGAGATATTGGCAAGGAAAAGCTGTCTTGTACCTTTGCATTTTTCTCCCAAACGAAGGACACTAGAATTGAAATTTTAAAGCCTCCTGTTAGGCCATCATCTACACGACATAGCCCTGAATTTTCCAATGCGTAGCTCTTTGCAAAAGAGAGATATTGGCAAGGAAAAGCTGTCTTGTACCTTTGCATTTTTCTCCCAAACGAAGGACACTAGAATTAAAATTTTAAAGCCTCCTGTTAGGCCATCATCTACACGACATAGCCCTGATTTTTCCAATGCGCAGCTCTTTGCAAAAGAGAGATATTGGCAAGGAAAAGCTGTCTTGTACCATTGCATTTTTCTCCCAAACGAAGGACACTAGAAAGAAAATTTTAAAGCCTCCTGTTAGGCCATCATCTACACGACATAGCCCTGATTTTTCCAATGCGCAGCTCTTTGCAAAAGAGAGATATTGGCAAGGAAAAGCTGTCTTGTACCTTTGCATTTTTCTCCCAAACGAAGGACACTAGAATTAAAATTTTAAAGCCTCCTGTTATGCCATCATCTACACGACATAGCCCTGAATTTTCCAATGCGCAGCTCTTTGCAAAAGAGAGATATTGGCAAAGAAAAGCTGTCTTGTACCTTTGCATTTTTCTCCCAAACGAAGGACACTAGAATTAAAATTTTAAAGCCTCCTGCTATGCCATCATCTACACGACATAGCCCTGAATTTTCCAATGCGCAGCTCTTTGCAAAAGAGAGATATTGGCAAGGAAAAGCTGTCTTGTACCTTTGCATTTTTCTCCCAAACGAAGGACACTAGAATTAAAATTTTAAAGCCTCCTGTTAGGCCATCATCTACACGACATAGCCCTGAATTTTCCAATGCGTAGCTCTTTGCAAAAGAGAGATATTGGCAAGGAAAAGCTGTCTTGTACCTTTGCATTTTTCTCCCAAACGAAGGACACTAGAATTAAAATTTTAAAGCCTCCTGTTAGGCCATCATCTACACGACATAGCCCTGAATTTTCCAATGCGCAGCTCTTTGCAAAAGAGAGATATTGGCAAGGAAAAGCTGTCTTGTACCATTGCATTTTTCTCCCAAACGAAGGACACTAGAAAGAAAATTTTAAAGCCTCCTGTTATCCCATCATCTACACGACATAGCCCTGAATTTTCCAATGCGCAGCTCTTTGCAAAAGAGAGATATTGGCAAGGAAAAGCTGTCTTGTACCTTTGCATTTTTCTCCCAAACGAAGGACACTAGAAAGAAAATTTTAAAGCCTCCTGTTAGGCCATCATCTACACGACATAGCCCTGATTTTTCCAATGCGCAGCTCTTTGCAAAAGAGAGATATTGGCAAGGAAAAGCTGTCTTGTACCTTTGCATTTTTCTCCCAAACGAAGGACACTAGAAAGAAAATTTTAAAGCCTCCTGTTAGGCCATCATCTACACGACATAGCCCTGAGTTTTCCAATGCGTAGCTCTTTGCAAAAGAGAGATATTGGCAAGGAAAAGCTGTCTTGTACCTTTGCATTTTTCTCCTAAACGAAGGACACTAGAAAGAAAATTTTAAAGCCTCCTGTTAGGCCATCATCTACACGACATAGCCCTGATTTTTCCAATGCGCAGCTCTTTGCAAAAGAGAGATATTGGCAAGGAAAAGCTGTCTTGTACCTTTGCATTTTTCTCCCAAACGAAGGACACTAGAATTAAAATTTTAAAGCCTCCTGTTATGCCATCATCTACACGACATAGCCCTGAATTTTCCAATGCGCAGCTCTTTGCAAAAGAGAGATATTGGCAAAGAAAAGCTGTCTTGTACCTTTGCATTTTTCTCCCAAACGAAGGACACTAGAATTAAAATTTTAAAGCCTCCTGCTATGCCATCATCTACACGACATAGCCCTGAATTTTCCAATGCGCAGCTCTTTGCAAAAGAGAGATATTGGCAAGGAAAAGCTGTCTTGTACCTTTGCATTTTTCTCCCAAACGAAGGACACTAGAAAGAAAATTTTAAAGCCTCCTGTTAGGCCATCATCTACACGACATAGCCCTGATTTTTCCAATGCGCAGCTCTTTGCAAAAGAGAGATATTGGCAAGGAAAAGCTGTCTTGTACCATTGCATTTTTCTCCCAAACGAAGGACACTAGAAAGAAAATTTTAAAGCCTCCTGTTAAGCCATCATCTACACGACATAGCCCTGAATTTTCCAATGCGCAGCTCTTTGCAAAAGAGAGATATTGGCAAGGAAAAGCTGTCTTGTACCATTGCATTTTTCTCCCAAACGAAGGACACTAGAAAGAAAATTTTAAAGCCTCCTGTTAAGCCATCATCTACACGACATAGCCCTGAATTTTCCAATGCGCAGCTCTTTGCAAAAGAGAGATATTGGCAAGGAAAAGCTGTCTTGTACCTTTGCATTTTTCTCCCAAACGAAGGACACTAGAATTGAAATTTTAAAGCCTCCTGTTAGGCCATCATCTACACGACATAGCCCTGAATTTTCCAATGCGCAGCTCTTTGCAAAAGAGAGATATTGGCAAGGAAAAGCTGTCTTGTACCATTGCATTTTTCTCCCAAACGAAGGACACTAGAAAGAAAATTTTAAAGCCTCCTGTTAGGCCATCATCTACACGACATAGCCCTGAATTTTCCAATGCGCAGCTCTTTGCAAAAGAGAGATATTGGCAAGGAAAAGCTGTCTTGTACCATTGCATTTTTCTCCCAAACGAAGGACACTAGAAAGAAAATTTTAAAGCCTCCTGTTAGGCCTTCATCTACACGACATACCCCTGAATTTTCCAATGCGTAGCTCTTTGCAAAAGAGAGATATTGGCAAGGAAAAGCTGTCTTGTACCTTTGCATTTTTCTCCCAAACGAAGGACACTAGAAAGAAAATTTTAAAGCCTCCTGTTAGGCCATCATCTACACGACATAGCCCTGAATTTTCCAATGCGCAGCTCTTTGCAAAAGAGAGATATTGGCAAGGAAAAGCTGTCTTGTACCATTGCATTTT
>NW_026969185.1:0-51735 GCF_028390025.1 Pseudophryne corroboree
CAGCGGTGGTGCTAGGGGGCACCAGCCAAAATCTTGCCTAGGGCATCATATTGGTTAGGGCCGGCTCTGCACATACCATATCTGTGTGCACTGCTCAGGCTCAGGCCAGTGTGCTGCATCATCTATTATCTATATATAATATTATATATATCTGTCTGACTGCTCAGCTCAGCTCACTCAGCTTATAATTGTGGGGGAGACTGGGGAGCACTACTGCAGTGCCAGTTATAGGTTATAGCAGGAGCCAGGAGTACATAATATATTATATAGTGAGTGACCACCAGACACACAGTGCAGTTTATTTAATATATCCGTTCTCTGCCTGAAAAAAGCGATACACACAGTGACTCAGTCAGTCACATACCATATCTGTGTGCACTGCTCAGGCTCAGGCCAGTGTGCTGCATCATCTATATATATTATATATCTGTCTGACTGCTCAGCTCACACAGCTTATAATTGTGGGGGAGACTGGGGAGCACTACTGCAGTGCCAGTTATAGGTTATAGCAGGAGCCAGGAGTACATAATATTATATTAAAATTAAACAGTGCACACTTTTGCTGCAGGAGTGCCACTGCCAGTGTGACTAGTGACCAGTGACCTGACCACCAGTATATATAATATTAGTAGTATACTATCTCTTTATCAACCAGTCTATATTAGCAGCAGACACAGTACAGTGCGGTAGTTCACGGCTGTGGCTACCTCTGTGTCGGCACTCGGCAGCCCGTCCATAATTGTATATACCACCTAACCGTGTTTTTTTTTTCTTTCTTTATACATACATACTAGTTACGAGTATACTATCTCTTTATCAACCAGTCTATATTAGCAGCAGACACAGTACAGTGCGGTAGTTCACGGCTGTGGCTACCTCTGTGTCAGCACTCGGCAGCCCGTCCATAATTGTATATACCACCTAACCGTGGTTTTTTTTTCTTTCTTTATACATACATACTAGTTACGAGTATACTATCTCTTTATCAACCAGTCTATATATTAGCAGCAGACACAGTACAGTGCGGTAGTTCACGGCTGTGGCTACCTCTGTGTCGGCACTCGGCAGCCCGTCCATAATTGTATATACCACCTAACCGTGGTTTTTTTTTCTTTCTTTATACATACATACTAGTTACGAGTATACTATCTCTTTATCAACCAGTCTATATATTAGCAGCAGACACAGTACAGTGCGGTAGTTCACGGCTGTGGCTACCTCTGTGTCGGCACTCGGCAGCCCGTCCATAATTGTATATACCACCTAACCGTGGTTTTTTTTTCTTTCTTTATACATACATACTAGTTACGAGTATACTATCTCTTTATCAACCAGTCTATATATTAGCAGCAGACACAGTACAGTGCGGTAGTTCACGGCTGTGGCAACCTCTGTGTCGGCACTCGGCAGCCCGTCCATAATTGTATATACCACCTAACCGTGGTTTTTTTTTCTTTCTTTATACATACATACTAGTTACGAGTATACTATCTCTTTATCAACCAGTCTATATATTAGCAGCAGACACAGTACAGTGCGGTAGTTCACGGCTGTGGCTACCTCTGTGTCGGCACTCGGCAGCCCGTCCATAATTGTATATACCACCTAACCGTGGTTTTTTTTTCTTTCTTTATACATACATACTAGTTACGAGTATACTATCTCTTTATCAACCAGTCTATATATTAGCAGCAGACACAGTACAGTGCGGTAGTTCACGGCTGTGGCTACCTCTGTGTCGGCACTCGGCAGCCCGTCCATAATTGTATATACCACCTAACCGTGGTTTTTTTTTCTTTCTTTATACATACATACTAGTTACGAGTATACTATCTCTTTATCAACCAGTCTATATTAGCAGCAGACACAGTACAGTGCGGTAGTTCACGGCTGTGGCTACCTCTGTGTCGGCACTCGGCAGCCCGTCCATAATTGTATATACCACCTAACCGTGGTTTTTTTTTCTTTCTTTATACATACATACTAGTTACGAGTATACTATCTCTTTATCAACCAGTCTATATATTAGCAGCAGACACAGTACAGTGCGGTAGTTCACGGCTGTGGCTACCTCTGTGTCGGCACTCGGCAGCCCGTCCATAATTGTATATACCACCTAACCGTGTTTTTTTTTTCTTTCTTTATACATACATACTAGTTACGAGTATACTATCTCTTTATCAACCAGTCTATATATTAGCAGCAGACACAGTACAGTGCGGTAGTTCACGGCTGTGGCTACCTCTGTGTCGGCACTCGGCAGCCCGTCCATAATTGTATACTAGTATCCAATCCATCCATCTCCATTGTTTACCTGAGGTGCCTTTTAGTTGTGCCTATTAAAATATGGAGAACAAAAATGTTGAGGTTCCAAAATTAGGGAAAGATCAAGATCCACTTCCACCTCGTGCTGAAGCTGCTGCCACTAGTCATGGCCGAGACGATGAAATGCCAGCAACGTCGTCTGCCAAGGCCGATGCCCAATGTCATAGTACAGAGCATGTCAAATCCAAAACACCAAATATCAGTAAAAAAAGGACTCCAAAACCTAAAATAAAATTGTCGGAGGAGAAGCGTAAACTTGCCAATATGCCATTTACCACACGGAGTGGCAAGGAACGGCTGAGGCCCTGGCCTATGTTCATGGCTAGTGGTTCAGCTTCACATGAGGATGGAAGCACTCAGCCTCTCGCTAGAAAAATGAAAAGACTCAAGCTGGCAAAAGCAGCACAGCAAAGAACTGTGCATTCTTCGAAATCCCAAATCCACAAGGAGAGTCCAATTGTGTCGGTTGCGATGCCTGACCTTCCCAACACTGGACGTGAAGAGCATGCGCCTTCCACCATTTGCACGCCCCCTGCAAGTGCTGGAAGGAGCACCCGCAGTCCAGTTCCTGATAGTCAGATTGAAGATGTCAGTGTTGAAGTACACCAGGATGAGGAGGATATGGGTGTTGCTGGCGCTGGGGAGGAAATTGACCAGGAGGATTCTGATGGTGAGGTGGTTTGTTTAAGTCAGGCACCCGGGGAGACACCTGTTGTCCGTGGGAGGAATATGGCCGTTGACATGCCAGGTGAAATAACCAAAAAAATCAGCTCTTCGGTGTGGAGGTATTTCACCAGAAATGCGGACAACAGGTGTCAAGCCGTGTGTTCCCTTTGTCAAGCTGTAATAAGTAGGGGTAAGGACGTTAACCACCTCGGAACATCCTCCTTTATACGTCACCTGCAGCGCATTCATAATAAGTCAGTGACAAGTTCAAAAACTTTGGGTGACAGCGGAAGCAGTCCACTGACCAGTAAATCCCTTCCTCTTGTAACCAAGCTCACGCAAACCACCCCACCAACTCCCTCAGTGTCAATTTCCTCCTTCCCCAGGAATGCCAATAGTCCTGCAGGCCATGTCACTGGCAATTCTGACGAGTCCTCTCCTGCCTGGGATTCCTCCGATGCATCCTTGCGTGTAACGCCTACTGCTGCTGGCGCTGCTGTTGTTGCCGCTGGGAGTCGATGGTCATCCCAGAGGGGAAGTCGTAAGCCCACTTGTACTACTTCCAGTAAGCAATTGACTGTTCAACAGTCCTTTGCGAGGAAGATGAAATATCACAGCAGTCATCCTACTGCAAAGCGGATAACTGAGTCCTTGACAACTATGTTGGTGTTAGACGTGCGTCCGGTATCCGCCGTTAGTTCACAGGGAACTAGACAATTTATTGAGGCAGTGTGCCCCCGTTACCAAATACCATCTAGGTTCCACTTCTCTAGGCAGGCGATACCGAGAATGTACACGGACGTCAGAAAAAGACTCACCAGTGTCCTAAAAAATGCAGTTGTACCCAATGTCCACTTAACCACGGACATGTGGACAAGTGGAGCAGGGCAGGGTCAGGACTATATGACTGTGACAGCCCACTGGGTAGATGTATGGACTCCCGCCGCAAGAACAGCAGCGGCGGCACCAGTAGCAGCATCTCGCAAACGCCAACTCTTTCCTAGGCAGGCTACGCTTTGTATCACCGCTTTCCAGAATACGCACACAGCTGAAAACCTCTTACGGCAACTGAGGAAGATCATCGCGGAATGGCTTACCCCAATTGGACTCTCCTGTGGATTTGTGGCATCGGACAACGCCAGCAATATTGTGTGTGCATTAAATATGGGCAAATTCCAGCACGTCCCATGTTTTGCACATACCTTGAATTTGGTGGTGCAGAATTTTTTAAAAAACGACAGGGGCGTGCAAGAGATGCTGTCGGTGGCCAGAAAAATTGCGGGACACTTTCGGCGTACAGGCACCACGTACAGAAGACTGGAGCACCACCAAAAACTACTGAACCTGCCCTGCCATCATCTGAAGCAAGAAGTGGTAACGAGGTGGAATTCAACCCTCTATATGCTTCAGAGGTTGGAGGAGCAGCAAAAGGCCATTCAAGCCTATACAATTGAGCACGATATAGTAGGTGGAATGCACCTGTCTCAAGTGCAGTGGAGAATGATTTCAACGTTGTGCAAGGTTCTGATGCCCTTTGAACTTGCCACACGTGAAGTCAGTTCAGACACTGCCAGCCTGAGTCAGGTCATTCCCCTCATCAGGCTTTTGCAGAAGAAGCTGGAGGCATTGAAGAAGGAGCTAAAAGGGAGCGATTCCGCTAGGCATGTGGGACTTGTGGATGCAGCCCTTAATTCGCTTAACAAGGATTCACGGGTGGTCAATCTGTTGAAATCAGAGCACTACATTTTGGCCACCGTGCTCGATCCTAGATTTAAAGCCTACCTTGGATCTCTCTTTCCGGCAGACACAGGTCTGCTGGGGTTGAAAGACCTGCTGGTGACAAAATTGTCAAGTCAAGCGGAACGCGACCTGTCAACATCTCCTCCTTCACATTCTCCCGCAACTGGGGGTGCGAGGAAAAGGCTCAGAATTCCGAGCCCACCCGCTGGCGGTGATGCAGGGCAGTCTGGAGCGACTGCTGATGCTGACATCTGGTCCGGACTGAAGGACCTGACAACGATTACGGACATGTCGTCTACTGTCACTGCATATGATTCTCTCAACATTGATAGAATGGTGGAGGATTATATGAGTGACCGCATCCAAGTAGGCACGTCACACAGTCCGTACTTATACTGGCAGGAAAAAGAGGCAATTTGGAGGCCCTTGCACAAACTGGCTTTATTCTACCTAAGTTGCCCTCCCACAAGTGTGTACTCCGAAAGAGTGTTTAGTGCCGCCGCTCACCTTGTCAGCAATCGGCGTACGAGGTTACATCCAGAAAATGTGGAGAAGATGATGTTCATTAAAATGAATTATAATCAATTCCTCCGCGGAGACATTGACCAGCAGCAATTGCCTCCACAAAGTACACAGGGAGCTGAGATGGTGGATTCCAGTGGGGACGAATTGATAATCTGTGAGGAGGGGGATGTACACGGTGATATATCGGAGGGTGAAGATGAGGTGGACATCTTGCCTCTGTAGAGCCAGTTTGTGCAAGGAGAGATTAATTGCTTCTTTTTTGGGGGGGGTCCAAACCAACCCGTCATATCAGTCACAGTCGTGTGGCAGACCCTGTCACTGAAATGATGGGTTGGTTAAAGTGTGCATGTCCTGTTTTGTTTATACAACATAAGGGTGGGTGGGAGGGCCCAAGGACAATTCCATCTTGCACCTCTTTTTTCTTTTCTTTTTCTTTGCATCATGTGCTGATTGGGGAGGGTTTTTTGGAAGGGACATCCTGCGTGACACTGCAGTGCCACTCCTAGATGGGCCCGGTGTTTGTGTCGGCCACTAGGGTCGCTAATCTTACTCACACAGTCAGCTACCTCATTGCGCCTCTTTTTTTCTTTGCGTCATGTGCTGTTTGGGGAGGGTTTTTTGGAAGGGACATCCTGCGTGACACTGCAGTGCCACTCCTAGATGGGCCCGGTGTTTGTGTCGGCCACTAGGGTCGCTAATCTTACTCACACAGCTACCTCATTGCGCCTCTTTTTTTCTTTGCGTCATGTGCTGTTTGGGGAGGGTTTTTTGGAAGGGACATCCTGCGTGACACTGCAGTGCCACTCCTAGATGGGCCCGGTGTTTGTGTCGGCCACTAGGGTCGCTTATCTTACTCACACAGCGACCTCGGTGCAAATTTTAGGACTAAAAATAATATTGTGAGGTGTGAGGTATTCAGAATAGACTGAAAATGAGTGTAAATTATGGTTTTTGAGGTTAATAATACTTTGGGATCAAAATGACCCCCAAATTCTATGATTTAAGCTGTTTTTTAGTGTTTTTTGAAAAAAACACCCGAATCCAAAACACACCCGAATCCGACAAGAAAAATTCGGTGAGGTTTTGCCAAAACGCGTTCGAACCCAAAACACGGCCGCGGAACCGAACCCAAAACCAAAACACAAAACCCGAAAAATTTCAGGCGCTCATCTCTAATTGTTGCAACATTGTGTTCCCTAATTTGCTTGATTTTTTAAATGCAACAATTGATAAAGACACCTGATAATTGCTCTGTGGAGTGTTATTTTGTGTCTACTTCTTATCTACATTTAATTCCCTACCTCTAATCAAGGCATTTTTAAATGCTGGGGGCTGCCAGGACGTGAGGCCTACCTAGACTTTAGATCGGAATTTGAATGTACTTGTGAACTAACTTAATTTCCTACTTCTAAATTAATTCCTAAATTCACTACTTACATTAATCCTGTAGTTGGGCATTTTGAGCCTTCAATTGTGGGTATTGTTTTGTGTCCAGACCAGCAGCTGGTGGTGTGCATTTGCTGGAAAGGCATCGAAGACCTCCGATATGCTGCATCTCCTGATGTGTGTCTCCCTCAAGTGGCTGTCAGCAAATGCATGCTAGACACCCCATTCCAAGCTGATTGTGACATCACGGAACATGCATCATAGAACAGGCATGCTAGAATATGGGTCTTCAACCTGCGACCCTCCAGCTGCTGTGGAACTACATATACCAGCATGCCCTGCCTCAGTTTTAGCATACCTTAATAGCAAAACTGTGGCAGGGCATGCTGGGATGTGTAGTTTCACAGCAGCTGGAGGGCCACAGGATGAAGACCCATGTGCTAGAGCCAAGCCGCAGGTACATTGAATGCTAGCAAGCTGAATGTTTAAATCCTTTTTGTTCCGCAGCATTCCAATGCGGAAGATTCCATGGAACCAGAGATTATTCCATTGAGAAGGACATGCTGCCTGGATGACTGCACTGTGCAAATTAAATCACGGAGCCAGTTGGCTTGTGGGTGGCTCTGGTGACTGGGTGGTTGGGTGGGCGGTGTGTCAGAGGTGGAGCACATGCAAATGAATGTGTATCATCCTGCTAGTGAGAGTGAAAACTCATGCAGGAGTGTGCCTGCTTGTCAGTGGGTTATGCACCTTGCCAGGCGTCAAATCTACATGGAGCAGCTGGAGGGGACAAGAGCAGGTTTGCAAAATATAGATAGAAGAGCATATATGCTGGCGCATTCTCCATGATTGTGTCAGCTTATGTTTTGGTGCACTGCACTTTCCTCCACTAAGTTTTAGCCATTTTGGTTAAACGCAAGTGTAGTTGCTTCTCGCCCTTTTGGCTGTGATCTTGTATCGTGGTTGAAGAGTCTGCTGGAGGGATTGTTTTCTTCATTGACGAGAGACTGAAGATATTACAGGATGGAAGGCTTGGGAACACTATCTGTTTTTCAGTTGTGGAAGAGTTGAAAGACAGCTTTTCCTTGCCAATATCTCTCTTTTGCAAAGAGCTACGCATTGGAAAATTCAGGGCTATACCGTGTAGATGAAGCACTAACAGGAGGCTTTAAAATTTTCATTCTAGTTTCCTTCGTTTGGGAGAAAAATGCAAAGGTACAAGACAGCTTTTCCTTGCCAATATCTCTCTTTTGCAAAGAGCTGCACATTGGAAAATTCAGGGCTATGCCGTGTAGATGATGGCCTAACAGGAGGCTTTAAAATTTTCTTTCTAGTGTCCTTCGTTTGGGAGAAAAATGCAAAGGTACAAGACAGCTTTTCCTTGCCAATATCTCTCTTTTGCAAAGAGCTACGCATTGGAAAATTCAGGGCTATGCCGTGTAGCTGATGGCCTATCAGGAGGCTTTAAAATTTTCTTTCTAGTGTCCTTCGTTTGGGAGAAAAATGCAAAGGTACAAGACAGCTTTTCCTTGCCAATATCTTTCTTTTGCAAAGAGCTACGCATTGGAAAATTCAGGGCTATACCATGTAGATGAAGCACTAACAGGAGGCTTTAAAATTTTCATTCTAGTGTCCTTCGTTTGGGAGAAAAATGCAAAGGTAGCTTGTGCCATCGCCACTCTGCTCCTTGTGCCGCCTTGGCGGTTTACATGAGCCACTGCGGTGACGTTGTCTGACTGGATCAGAACCGGTTGGTCGCAAAGTAAGGTCTCCGCTTGACGTAGGGCATTGTATATGGCCCCTAGTTTCAGGATGTTGATGTGAAGACAAGTCTCTTGACTTGACCAAAGACCTTGGAAATTTCTTCCCTGTGTGACTGCTCCCCAACCTTGGAGGCTTGCATCTGTGGTCACCAGGATCCAGTCCTGAATGCCGAATCTGCGTCACTCGAGAAGGTGAGCACTCTGCAGCCACCACAGGAGTGATACCCTGACCCTGGGGGACAGGGTGATCAACCAATGCATCTGTAAATGTGACCCAGACAACTTGTCCAGTAGGTCCCATTGGAAAGTCCTCGCATGGAACCTGCCGAATGGAATGGCTTTGTATGATGCCACCATCTTTCCCAGGACTCGAGTGCAGTGATGCACTGACACAAGTTTTGGTTTCAATAGGTTCCTGACAAGAGTCATGAGTTCCTGGGCCTTTTCTATCGGGAGATAAACCCTCTTCTGGTCTGTGTCCAGAATCATGCCCAAGAAAGACAGACGAGTCGTAGGAACCAACTGCGACTTTGGGATATTGAAAATCCAGCCGTGTTGCTGTAACACTTTCAGTGAAAGTGATACGCTGTTCAGCAACTGCTCTCTTGATCTCGCTTTTATGAGATCGCTCAAGTACGGGATAATTGTGACACATTGCTTGCGCAGGAGAACCATCATTTCCACCATTACCTTGGTGAAAATTCTCTGGGCAGTGGAGAGACCAAACAGCAACGTCTGAAATTGGCAATGACAGTCCTGTACCGCAAATCTGAGGTACGACTGATGAGATGGATAAATTTGGACATGAAGGTATGCATCCTGTACTCAAATGCGGACAACAGGTGTCAAGCCGTGTGTTGCCTTTGTCAAGCTGTAATAAGTAGGGGTAAGGACGTTAACCACCTCAGAACATCCTCCCTTATACGTCACCTGCAGCGCATTAATCATAAGTCAGTGACAAGTTCAAAAACTTTGGATGACAGCGGAAGCAGTCCACTGACCACTAAATCCCTTCCTCTTGTAACCAAGCTCCTGCAAACCACACCACCAACTCCCTCAGTGTCAATTTCCTTCTTAGACAGGAGAGCCAATAGTCCTGCAGGCCATGTCACTGGCAAGTCTGACGAGTCCTCTCCTGCCTGGGATTCCTCCGATGCATCCTTGAGTGTAACGCCTACTGCTGCTGGCGCTGCTGTTGTTGCTGCTGGGAGTCGATCGTCATCCCAGAGGGGAAGTCGGAAGACCACTTGTACTACTTCCAGTAGGCAATTGACTGTCCAACAGTCCTTTGCGAGGAAGATGAAATATCACAGCAGTCATCCTGCTGCAAAGCGGATAACTCAGGTCTTGTCAGCCTGGGTGGTGAGAAACGTGGTTCCGGTATCCATCGTTAATTCAGAGGCAACTAGAGACTTGATTGAGGTACTGTGTCCCCGGTACCAAATGCCATCTAGGTTCCATTTCTCTAGGCAGGCGATACCGAAAATGTACACAGACCTCAGAAAAAGAGTCACCAGTGTCCTAAAAAATGCAGTTGTACCCAATGTCCACTAGTCCACATGTCCGTGGTTAAGTGGAGCAGGGCAGACTCAGGACTATATGACTGTGACAGCCCACTGGGTAGATGTATTGCCTCCCGCAGCAAGAACAGCAGCGGCGGCACCAGTAGCAGCATCTCGCAAATGCCAACTCGTTCCTAGGCAGGCTACGCTTTGTATCACCACTTTCCATAAGAGGCACACAGCTGACAACCTCTTACGGAAACTGAGGAACATCATCGCAGAATGGCTTACCCCAATTTGACTCTCCTGGGGATTTGTGACATCGGACAACGCCACCAATATTGTGCGTGCATTACATCTGGGCAAATTCCAGCACGTCCCATGTTTTGCACATACATTGAATTTGGTGGTGCAGAATTATTTAAAAAACGACAGGGGCGTGCAAGAGATGCTGTCGGTGGCCCGAAGAATTGAGGGCCACTTTCTGCATTCAGCCACCGCGTGCCGAAGACTGGAGCACCACCAAACATTCCTGAACCTGCCCTGCCATCCTCTGAAGCAAGAGGTGGTAACGAGGTGGAATTCAACCCTCTATATGCTTCAGAGGATGGAGGAGCAGCAAAAGGCCATTCAAGCCTATACATCTACCCACGATATAGGCAAAGGAGGGGGAATGCACCTGACTCAAGCGCAGTGGAGAATGATTTCAACGTTGTGCAAGGTTCTGCAATCCTTTGAACTTGCCACACGTGAAGTCAGTTCAGACACTGCCAGCCTGAGTCAGGTCATTCCCCTCATCAGGCTTTTGCAGAAGAAGCTGGAGACATTGAAGGAGGAGCTAAAACAGAGCGATTCCGCTAGGCATGTGGGACTTGTGGATGGAGCCCTTAATTCGCTTAACCAGGATTCAATCTGTTGAAATCAGAGCAATAAATTTTGGCCACCGTGCTCGATCCTAGATTTAAAACCTACATTGTATCTCTCTTTCCTGCAGACACAAGTCTGCAGAGGTTCAAAGACCTGCTGGTGAGAAAATTGTCAAGTCAAGCGGAACGTGACCCGTCAACAGCTCCTCCTTCACATTCTCCCGCAACTGGGGGTGCGAGGAAAAGGCTAAGAATTCCGAGCCCACCCGCTGGCGGTGATGCAGGGCAGTCTGGAGTGAGTGCTGACATCTGGTCCGGACTGAAGGACCTTGCAACGATTACTGACATGTCGTCTACTGTCACTGCATATGATTCTGTCACCTTTGAAAGAATGGTGGAGGATTATATGAGTGACCGCATCCAGGTAGGCACGTCAGACAGTCCGTATGTATACTGGCAGGAAAAAGAGGCAATTTGGAGGCCCTTGCACAAACTGGCTTTATTCTACCTAAGTTGCCCTCCCTCCAGTGTGTACTCCAAAAGAGTGTTTAGTGCAGCCGCTCACCTTGTCAGCAATCGGCGTACGAGGTTACTTCCAGAAAATGTGGAGAAGATGATGATCATCAAAATTAATTATAATCAATTCCTCCGTGGAGACATTCACCAGCAATTGCCTCCAGAAAGTACACAGGGATCTGAGATGGTGGATTCCAGTGGGGACGAATTAATAATCTATGAGGAGGGCGATGTACACAGTGAAAGGGGTGAGGAATCGGAGGATGATGAGGTGGACATCTTGCCTCTGTAGAGCCAGTTTGTGCAAGGAGAGATTGATTGCTTCTTTTTTGGTGGGGGTCCAAACCAACCAGTCATTTCAGTCAGCCGTGTGGCAGACCCTGTTGCTGAAATGATGGGTTCGTCAATGTTTTTCTTTTCAATCTAAGCCCCTGCAGTTTTCTGTAAGAATCTGCTTCGCTATGATGATCAACAAGTCACAAGGGCAAACACTCAGGGCTGGAGGCGTAGATCTTAGGACCAGCTGCTACAAGCATGGCAAAGGTGTCACTATCATTTGTGACACCCAGAGAGGAAGCGAGGGAGATTGTAATGCAGTGCGCGCAGATAAGCAGCGCAATGGTAAAATGGAGGCATGGTCTCATAGGTAGGGGTGTGGCCTGTTGGCCTGAATCTCCATTTTGTTGCTCCGGGTATCCCGGGGGTTGAGTGCTGCACCCGGGGACTAGTGTGTGAGTGGTGCTGGCTCCTGCACAGTGACAGAAACTGGGTGTTGCACGTAATGTCACAGTGAAACACCCATATTCTGTCACTGAAGAGGAGCCGGCACTTTGGTGTCACCCCCCTTGGCGGGTGACACTCGGGTGTGGGCCGCAACCCCGTTGTGATGCCACTGACCCATGGGAAGCTTTACGTGGCTTACCCATGTGTTAGTAGCCCCAAGCATCTTTTGTGTTAGTCCCTGAAGAAAAACTTCAAATATTTACAAATAAATTTTGTAATCAATGGGCCTAATTCAGTAAGGATTGCAAATTCTGCTAAGTAACAGAATTTGCAATCCTTTGGTTCGCATGCTGGGGCCACCCAGCATGCCGCCTCCCTTCTTGACCACGCTGAAATTGCAGTCGCAGTGCAGTTCAGCGTGATCATAAAAAATGGGTTAGCCTCCTGTTGGTGCAGACTGTATGTGTGCGCAGGAAGCCGCCACCATTTTTGTGATCGCAGCTGCTGCATGTGATGTCATGCAACCGCTCTGACCACGCCTCCTGTTTCTCCGTTGCCGACCCCATTTTGAAGCCCTGCCCACGCACCGCTCCATCTCCGACTTGGAAATGGAGTGTTGCTGACCCCCCCCCCCCAGCACCGATTGACAGTCAGAGGCGATCGCATTAACTGCGGGGTGCCGCAGAAAATGCAGGCGCATGCGTATGCTCTTAGCAATTTTTGCAGTTGGACTGCTTATTGCGATTGCAATCCAACCTGAATCAGGCTCTATTACCTATCACAATGCACTGCGGGTAGTACAAAATGGGGTTAATATAAGAGAAAACCCCCCAGAGCTGTGCTCCTTAACTGTCCCTGGTGGCTAGTGGAGCAGCTGCCCAGTAATCAGTGTCCACGCCAGTGCGCACATGGCCCGCCCCCTACAGCCACGCTGGATCACGGTATAGTGTGGGCACAGAAGTCCCTTACCTCCCTTTCATCAGCGGCCTCGTGATCCCGGAGGGCGGTGTGTGTGTGACTGACCTTAGGAAGAAACCGGAGCCTCCGCTGCAGTGACCCAGCAACCAGGGCGCGGGAGTATACTGCGCCGCTGGGAGTGATGGAGCTGCAGTAAAGATGTCTATTAGACCTAGCCTGCTGCAGCCCTTGTAGATTCTTATAAAAAAAAGTTCTTCTTTTCTTGTCAAAATTAATAGCTAAGAATAGGCTGCCTGAGGCAGCCCCCTCTTAAGTGGCCTGCTACTGAAGGCACCAACTACAAACTGAGCTCCCTGTTCATGGAAGCGAGGTTATAGAGGAGGGGGCGCTGAGCATCTTGGGAACAGTCAAAAGCTTTGAGCCTGTTGGTGCCTCAGATCAAGATCCTACTCTACACCCTAATGTGAATCCTTGTGGAGTCCAGTGTACCCCACAGAAGAAATGAATGTGTCACACCCATTGGCAGCAACATTAGAATAGCTGCTGATGGGCACAATTGAGAAAGGAAGGGGGGAAAACATTTGAATCCAGCACATATATGTAATTTGAATATGTAATTTGTACCTTCCTACTTTAAAATGTAATGGATGAACCTCACCCTGTGAGAACTATCTTCATGATCAAGAGATCTCATACGCAAGAAAAGCATGTGCTGGGATAGGGCTGTGGAGGGCGGCTGCTCGGGCACACACCCGTCAAGTTAAGGAGATTCAACTGAGGAAGCACAAGGGAACTGCAGGGAGACCACATATTTTCAGATGAACATGAGAGGGCGGAAGGCTGCCTAATACTGAAGCACCCTCAAACATCAAACCATATGCAACAACTAGTACAAGCATTCCTGGGGAAAGGTCTGCAGCAGACGGATTTGCATACGGTGATGTCATCCAAGCAATGGGCATAGTTGGCTGCAACCCTCGTCTTCATATGAAAAGAGAAAATGGTCACGCAGGGCATGGCGGCCTTTGTGGGGTTGCGCTTGGATGACCCCTAGATCGCTTTATACACCCCCATCAGTGTGGGGCTCATGTTGGCCATGCCCAAGCCCCTGAAGCATTCAAGCTGATTTCTTGCAGCAGCTGGACCCAGTAACAGCTCCAGAGTTGCTCTACAAGACAAGTAAAAGGGTGTGAGCCCTGCAGCACCACCTGTAGTTTGCATACACACATATATAGGACAGCATCTCTTATATGCCCCAGGGGCAATAAAATAGTAGCCTTATCTAGGGTATCCGTCCATGCCGCTACAGCACTACACACCCAGGCCGACGCAATTGCCGGTCTGAGTAAGGTACCTGAATGTGTATAAATGGACTTCAGGGTAATCTCCTGTTTGCGGTCAGCAGACTCTTTGAGGGTAGCCGTATACTGGGACGGGAGGGCTACCTTCTTGGATAAGCGTGTTAATGCTTTGTCCACCCAAGGGGAGGATTCCCATCGTAACCTATCCGTTGATGGGAAAGGGGAATCCTTTTGGAAATCTGCAGGAGATTCCCAAGCTTTTTCACATAACTCGTTCAGCTCGTGTGAGGGGGGAAAGGTTACCTCAGGCTTCTTTCCCTTGTACATATGTACCCTCTTGTCAGGGATAGGGGGCTCCTCTGTGATGTGCAAAACATCTTTTATTGCCATAATCATATATCAAATGTATTTTGCCAATTTTGGCTGTAACTTTGCATCATCGTAATCGACACTGGAGTCAGAATCCGTGTCGGTATCTGTGTCAACAATCTGGATAGTGGGCGCTTATGAGACCTTGACAGTCCCTGCGACATAGGATTAGGCATTGGTTGAGACCCTGACTGTCCCAAAGCTTCTGCCTTGTCTAATCTTTTGTGCAATGAGTTTACACTAGCATTTAAAACATTCCACATATCCATCCAATCAGGTGTCGGCGGAGACACCACGTTCATTTGCTCCCGCTCCTCTCTAATATAGCCTTCTTCCTCAGACATGTCGACACACGCGTACCGACACACCACACACACAGGGAATACTTTTACTGAAGACATTTCCCCCACAAGGCCCTTTGGAGAGACAGAGAGAGAGTATGCCAGCACATACCCCAGCGCTATATAACCCAGGAATAGCACAGTAACTTAATGTTTGAACAATCGGTGAGGGGGAACATCTTGAAACCCCAGTTTGTACCCTTGGGACACTATTTGTAAAACACACGAGTCCATGTCCGAATGAATCCAGAACTGACTGAAGAGTTTTAGACGTGCCCCCACTGGTGCGGGCTCCTGCAAGAGAGCCCCAGCGTCATGCAGTGGATTTGGCAGAAGCAGAGGATGATCTCTGCTCCTGCGATCTTGAAGAGGATGCAGACCTCTTCTCTCTTCTCCTTCCTCTACCTGCAAAGATAGGGGAATCTTAACTTCTTGCATATCTATTGGGCCGAAATGACTGCATCTTCATCCGTTGGGAGGGAACATAGGGCAAGAAGGTTGACTTACCTGCGGGAGCTGCCGAGATCAAATTAACTAGGCAGTCACCAAACAAGGCTTCACCTTCATAGGGAAGAGACTCCCTTTCTTCTTGGAGTCAGCATCAGCATTCTCTTGGTGAATCCACAATGCCCTCCTATCCGACACTGCCATGAAATTGGCCCGTGAACTCAAGAGTCCTATATCCCTTGCAGTCTCACGTAAGTATGCTGCAGTGTCCTTGATATGATACAACGTAAGGAGTATCCCATCTCTCCAGGGTATCTATATCGGATGACAAGGTATTCGACCAATTCTTGAATACTACTACTCACCCATGCACATGTAATGGCAGGTCTAAGTAATGTACCCGTGGTTACATAACTAGAAATAATGTAGCTTCCTGCATACGATCCGCTGGATTTGTGACAGGGCCCCGTGCAGAACAGGGGGTGACTCCCACTTTATTCTGTCCGCGGCGGGAAATGAATAAACAACCAGAATCCTTTTGGGGATTTGAAACCATCTTGTCGAGCTGGCCCAGACTTTCTCAAACAGAGATGGAGGAACGTTACATCAGCTTTCATTATATATCTATATATACATACATATAGAACCCTTTGTCAGGAACAGCAGGGTCTTCAGTGATTTTAATATGTCCTTAATATCCACAATCATGTACTGAATGCTCCTTGCCAATATTGGATCTAATCAGGAAACATTATGGTCGACATAAGTATCAGTATCCGTGTCAGTATCAGTGTGTAGTAACTGGGCAAAATAACATTTTTGCGACCCAGCGGGGCCTGAGGGAAAAGAAACATAGCCATGAATATCACATCTATTCTCTACATCTGTGTCTGGGACACAGATTTATCCAACCTTACTCTGATATTACTGAAACATTTACCCAGTCAGTTATTGGTGGTGCCAACAGGGCCACCATCATATGTCTGCATTCCTAATATAGTTTCCTCTTGGGAAAAACATTCAGCCACCGACATGTTGACACACATATACCAAGTACCCACAGACACACCGGCTTATGGGGGACAGACCGTCAGTAAATCTGTCAGAGGGACACAGAGGATTTTTCAGCTCACAATCCAGCGCCAAAAGTACACAGTCTGGGAAATAATAAACTCTATAGTGATAGACTTGTAATGCTCTAAAGATGTTCTGGTGAGGTGAGGAAGAAGCCCCGCCGCTGTAATGGCGCGTATCTGTCCCGCTCAGAAATAATTAATTACGCTAGCGGGGTAAGGACAGTGCCCAGGCACTAATGTCCACTTTTTCCAGCCTTTTGTGAGGAATTTATGCTGCCCAGGGTGCCCCCCCCCGTGCCCTGCACCCTGCAGTGCCTGTGTTTGTGTGGGAGCATGGCGCGCAGCGTTCCGCTCGCTGCTCGGTACCTCAGAATGCCGTCACTGAAGAAGAAGTCTTCTGTTCTTCTGCTACTCACATGTCTTCTGGTTCTGTAAGGGGGTGACGGCAGGCTGCGGGAGTGTGCATCTAGGCGTACCCAGCGATCAGCACCCTCAGGAGCTAATGGTGTCCTGTCAGCCTGAAGCAGAGCCATTGAACTCACTAGAAGTTGGTCATACTTCTCTCCCCTAAGTCCCACGAAGCAGGGAGACTGTTGCCAGCAGCCTCCCTGAAAATAAAAAAAACTAACAAGTCTTTTCAGAGAAACTCAGTAGAGCTCCCCTGTAGTGCATCCAGTATCACTGCGCACAATACTAAAACTGGAGTCTGGAGGAGGGGCATAGAGGGAGGAGACAGTTCACACCCTTTGAAAGTCTTAAAGTGCCCATGTCTCCTGCGGATCCCGTCTATACCCCATGGTTCTTAATGTGACCCCAGCATCCTCTAGGACGTATGAGAAAACAAATAACGCACACACGAGGAGGAGAGAACTAAGGAAGCTATAAGGAGAAGAGGGGAGGGAGGGGGGGTTGAAAGGTAAGGTAGTAAAGGCATATTGGATAAACTACAACCTTATACATATTCATTAATGTACCAGTAGTTAGAAGTAGAAGAGCTCTAACAGAAACCACAAAGCTTATCTAAAGCCACACCACACTGGATATGCCCAATCTCATTTGATTTTTGAAGCAAAGCAGTATTGGACTTTGTTAATACATGGATGGGAGACTGCTTGGTAGTATCAGATTCTTTAGGTGTTTTTAAACTACCAACACCATTTTCTTGGTACATTTAATTTTTACATGTATTCTTTTATGTACCAGAAGTTAGAAGTAGAAGAGCTGTAACAGAAACCACCAGCTCATCTACAGCCACAGCACACTGGATTTGCCCAATCTCTCCTGATCATGGAAGCTGAGCAGTGTTGGTCCTGGTTTTAGTACTTGGATGGGAGACCATAAGGAAATACCAGGAGCTGTGTGTATTTTTACAATACTAACACCGTTCTCTTGATGCATTCCATTTTGAAACATTGGGGCAGATCTATTAAGCCTGGTGAACTGATAAAGTGCAAGGTGATAAAGTACCAGCCAGTCAGCTCCTAACTGTCATTTTTCAAACCCAGCCTGTGACATGGCAATTAGGAGCTGATTGGCTGGTACTTTATCACCATGCAAATTATCATTTCACCAGGTTTAATAAATCGGCTGCTTACTCATTTATGTACGAGTAGTTAGAAGTAGAAGAACTCTAACAGAAACCACTAAGCTCATCTACAGCCACACCACACTGTATATGCCCAATATCACCTGATTTTAGGCCTGGTTTGTTCTTGGATGTGAGACCACCTGGGAATACCAGGTGCTGTAGGTAGTTTTATACTACCAACACCGTTCTCTTGATGCATTCCATTTTGAAACATTGGGGCAGATCTATTAAGCCTGGTGAACTGATAAAGTGCAAGGTGATAAAGTACCAGCCAGTCAGCTCCTAACTGTCATTTTTCAAACCCAGCCTGTGACATGGCAATTAGGAGCTGACTGGCTGGTACTTTATCACCATGCAAATTATCATTTCACCAGGTTTAATAAATCGGCTGCTTACTCATTTATGTACGAGTAGTTAGAAGTAGAAGAACTCTAACAGAAACCACTAAGCTCATCTACAGCCACACCACACTGTATATGCCCAATATCACCTGATTTTAGGCCTGGTTTGTTCTTGGATGTGAGACCACCTGGGAATACCAGGTGCTGTAGGTAGTTTTATACTACCAACACCGTTCTCTTGATGCATTATATTTTGAAACTTATTCATTGATGTACCAGTAGTTAGAAGTAGAAGTTAGAAACAGCAAAAATCATCTACAGCCGCATCACACTGGATATGTCCAATCTCATCTGATGTTGGAAGCTAAGCAGTGTTGTGCCTGGTTAGTTTTTGGATTTCAGGTCCTGCCTTCTGGTTTGGCCACGGCACCTCGGAAATTCACCAAGGTCATGGCCGTGATGACGACCCTTCACCATCGGTGGACCAGGGAGGAATCTCTCCTCCCGATAAACATTCTGGAATTGCGGGCAGTGTTCAATTCATTGACACTGGCCCTGCCTCTAGTACAGAACAGGCCTGTTCAAGTACAATCGGACAACGACACCACGGTAGTGTACACAAATCATCAAGGCGGCACTCGAAATTGCATGGCAAAGCTGGAAGTATCAAAAATCCTCAGTTGGGTAGAACGTCATCTGCCAGCAATATCGGCAGTGTTCATTCCCGGAGTCCTCAACTGGGAAGCGGATTTCCTCAGTCGTCAGTACGTTCACGCTGGAGAGTGGAGAGGCCGCAGCAGAAATGTCTGCACTGGTGTCAGTAGGTGACTGAGGCAGGGATGACTGGGAGATAGTGGGTGACTGAAGCATGTATGACTGGGAGATAGTGGGTGACTGAGGCCGGGGTGACTGGGAGATAGTCAGTGACTAAGGCAGGGGTGATAGGGATATAGTGGATGACTGTGGCAGGGGTGACAGGGACAGTAGGAGACTGAGGCAGGGGTGACAGGGATAGTGGGTGACTGAGGCAGGGGTGATAGGGTGACAGTGGGTGACTGAGGCAGAGGTGACAGGGATAGTGGGTGACTGAGGTAGGGGTGATATGGAGATAGTGGTTGACTGAGGCAGGGGTGACAGAGATAGTGGGTGACTAAAGCAGGGGTGACTGGTATAGTGGGTGACTGAGGCAGGGGTCGCAGGTATAGTGGTTAACTGAGGCAGCGGTGACTGGGAGATAGTGGGTAACTGGGGCAGGGGTGACAGGGAAAGTGTGTGACTCAGGCAGGGGTGATAGGGAGATAGTGGGCAGCAGATCACTGCCTCGCTGACAGCAGCACATCCCTGCTTCACTGACAGCAGCACATCCCTGCCTCATTGACAGCAGCACATACCTGCCTCACTTATAGCAGCACATCCCTGCCTCACTGGCAGCAGCAGATCCCTGCCTCACTGGCAGCAGCAGATCACTGCTTCACTGGCAGCAGCAGATCCCTGCCTCACTGGCAGCAGCAGATCCCTGCCTTACTGACAGCTGTATATAGGGCCTAATTCAGACCTGATCTCTGCTGTGCATATTCACACAACAGGAGATCAGGTCTGAAGTGTGTGTGTGTGTGCTGGTGCCGCAGTGCACCGGCACATGCCAGAGATGCGATCAGCATCTCTGCCCAGTGAGCGCCTCTGCCAACACATACTTATCTTGCATATGAGATCTCTTGTTCATGAAGATAGTTCTCACAGGGTGAGGTTCATCCATTACATTTTAAAGTAGGAAGGTACAAATTACATATTCAAATTACATATATGTGCTGGATTCAAATGTTTTCCCCCCTTCCTTTCTCAATTGTGCCCATCAGCAGCTATTCTAATGTTGCTGCCAATGGGTGTGACACATTCATTTCTTCTGTGGGGTACACTGGACTCCACATGGATTCACATTGGGGTGTAGAGTAGGATCTTGATCTGAGGCACCAACAGGCTCAAAGCTTTTGACTGTTCCCAAGATGCTCAGCGCCCCCTGCTCTATAACCTCGCTTCCATGAACAGGGAGCTCAGTTTGTAGTTGGTGCCTTCAGTAGCAGGACACTTAACAGGGGGCTGCCTCAGGCAGCCTATACTTAGCTATTAATTTTGACAAGAAAAGAAGAACTTTTTTTATAAGAATGTACAAGGGCTGCAGCAGGCTAGGTCTAATAGACATCTTTACTGCAGCTCCATCACTCCCAGCGGCGCAGTATACTCCCGTGCCCTGGTTGCTGGGTCACTGCAGCGGAGGCTCCGGTTTCTTCCTAAGGTCAGTCACACACACACCGCCCTCCGGGATCACGAGGCCGCTGATGAAAGGGAGGTAAGGGGCTTCTGTGCCCACACTATACCGTGATCCAGCGTGGCAGTAGGGGGCGGGCCGTGTGCGCACTGGCGTGGACACTGATTACTGGGCAGCCGCTCCACTAGCCACCAGGGACAGTTAAGGAGCACAGCTCTGGGGGTTTTTCTCCTATATTAACCCCATTTTGTACTACCTGCAGTGCATTGTGATAGGTAATAGAGCCTGATTCAGGTTGGATTGCAATCGCAATAAGCAATCCAACTGCAAAAATTGCTAAGAGCATACGCATGCGCCTGCATTTTCTGTGACTGTCAATCGGTGTGGGGGGGGGGGGGGTCAGCAACACTCCATTTCAAAGTCGGAGATGGAGCGGTGCGGGGGCAGGGCTTCAACGGAGAAACAGGAGGCGTGGTCAGAGCGGCTGCATGACATCACATGCAGCCGTTGCGATCACAAAAATGGTGGCGGCTTCCTGCGCACACGTACAGTCTGCACCAACAGGAGGCTAACCCATTTTTTATGATCACGCTGAACTGCACTGAGACTGCAATTTCAGCGTGGTCAAGAAGGGAGGCGGCATGCTGGGTGGCCATGCCCTGTGATGGGTGGCCCCAGCATGCGAACCAAAGGATTGCAAATTCTGTTACTTAGCAGAATTTGCAATCCTTACTGAATTAGGCCATTGATTACAAAATTGTAAACAATATTTGAAGTTTTTCTTCAGGGACTAACACAAAAGATGCTTGGGGCTACTAACACATGGGTAAGCCACGTAAAGCTTCCCATGGGTCAGTGGCATCACAACGGGGTTGCGGCACACACCCGAGTGTCACCCGCCAAGTGGGGTGACACCAAAGTGCCGGCTCTTCTTCAGTGACAGAATATGGGTGTTTCACTGTGACATTACGTGCAACACCCAGTTTCTGTCACTGTGCAGGAGCCAGCACCACTCACACACTAGTCCCCGGGTACAGCCCCCAACCCCCGGGATACCCGCAGCAACAAAATGGTGATTCAGGCCACGCCCCTACCTATGAGACCATGCCTCCTTTTTACCATTGCGCTGCTTATCTGCGCGCACTGCATTACAATCTCCCTCGCCGCCTCTCTGGGTGTCACCAGTGATAGTGACACCTCTGCCATGCTTGTAGCAGCTGGTCCTAAGATCTACGCCTCCAGCCCTGAGTGTTTTCCCTTGTGACTTGTTGATCATCATAGCGAAGCAGATGCTTACAGAAAACTGCAGGGGCTTAGATTGAAAAGAAAAACATTGACGAACCCATCATTTCAGCGACAGGGTCTGCCACACGACTGACTGAAATGACTGGTTGGTTTGGGCCCCCACCAAAAAAGAATCAATCAATCTCTCCTTGCACAAACTGGCTCTACAGAGGCAAGATGTCCACCTCATCATCCTCCAATTCCTCACCCCTTTCACTGTGTACATCCCCCTCCTCACAGATTATTAATTCGTCCCCACTGGAATCCACCATCTCAGATCCCTGTGTACTTTCTGGAGGCAATTGCTGGTGAATGTCTCCACGGAGGAATTGATTATAATTAATTTTGATGATCATCATCTTCTCCACATTTTCTGGAAGTAACCTTGTACGCCGATTGCTGACAAGGTGAGCGGCCGCACTAAACACTCTTTCGGAGTACACACTGGAGGGAGGGCAACTTAAGTAGAATAAAGCCAGTTTGTGCAAGGGCCTCCAAATTGCCTCTTTTTCTCCACCATTCTTTCAAAGGTGACAGAATCATATGCAGTGACAGTAGACGACATGTCAGTAATCGTTGCCAGGTCCTTCAGTCTGGACCAGATGTCAGCACTCACTCCAGACTGCCCTGCATCACCGCCAGCGGGTGGGCTCGGAATTCTTAGCCTTTTCCTCGCACCCCCAGTTGCGGTAGAATGTGAAGGAGGAGCTGTTGACGGGTCACGTTCCGCTTGACTTGACAATTTTCTCACCAGCAGGTCTTTGAACCTCTGCAGACTTGTGTCTGCCGGAAAGAGAGATACAATGTAGGTTTTAAATCTAGGATCGAGCACGGCGGCCAAAATGTAGTGCTCTGATTTCAACAGATTGAATCCTGGTTAAGCAAATTAAGGGCTCCATCCACAAGTCCCACATGCCTAGTTGAATCGCTCTGTTTTAGCTCCTCCTTCAATGTCTCCAGCTTCTTCTGCAAAAGCCTGATGAGGGGAATAACCTGACTCAGGCTGGCAGTGTCTGAACTGACTTCACGTGTGGAAAGTTCAAAGGGTTGCAGAACCTTGCACAACGTTGAAATCATTCTCCACTGCGCTTGAGTCAGGTGCATTCCCCCTCCTTTGCCTATATCGTGGGCAGATGTATAGGCTTGAATGGCCTTTTGCTGCTCCTCCATCCTCTGAAGCATATAGAGGGTTGAATTCCACCTCGTTACCACCTCTTGCTTCAGATGATGGCAGGGCAGGTTCAGGAATGTTTGGTGGTGCTCCAGTCTTCGGCATGCGGTGGCTGAAGGCAGAAAGTGGCCCGCAATTCTTCGGGCCACCGACAGCATCTCTTGCACGCCCCTGTCGTTTTTTAAATAATTCTGCACCACCAAGTTCAATGTATGTGCAAAACATGGGACGTGCTGGAATTTGCCCAGATGTAATGCACGCACAATATTGGTGGCGTTGTCCGATGTCACAAATCCCCAGGAGAGTTCAATTGGGGTAAGCCATTCTGCGATGATGTTCCTCAGTTTCCGTAAGAGGTTGTCAGCTGTGTGCCTCTTATGGAAAGCGGTGATACAAAGCGTAGCCTGCCTAGGAACGAGTTGGCAATTGCGAGATGCTGCTACTGGTGCCGCCGCTGCTGTTCTTGCTGCGGGAGGCAATACATCTACCCAGTGGGCTGTCACAGTCATATAGTCCTGAGTCTGCCCTGCTCCACTTAACCACAGACAAGTGGACATTGGGTACAACTGCATTTTTTAGGACACTGGTGACTCTTTTTCTGAGGTCTGTGTACATTTTCGGTATCGCCCGCCTAGAGAAATGGAACCTAGAGGGTATTTGGTACCGGGGACACAGTACCTCAATCAAGTCTCTAGTTGCCTCTAAATTAACGATGGATACCGGAACCACGTTTCTCACCACCCAGACCTGAGTTATCCGCTTTGCAGCAGGATGACTGCTGTGATATTTCATCTTCCTCGCAAAGGACTGTTGGACAGTCAATTGCTTACTGGAAGAAGTACAAGTGGTCTTCCGACTTCCCCTCTGGGATGACGATCGACTCCCAGCAGCAACAACAGCAGCGCCAGCAGCAGTAGGCATTACACTCAAGGATGCATCGGAGGAATCCCAGGCAGGAGAGGACTCGTCAGAGTTGCCAGTGACATGGCCTGCAGGACTATTGGCTCTCCTGTCTAAGGAGGAAATTGACACTGAGGGAGTTGGTGGTGTGGTTTGCAGGAGCTTGGTTACAAGAGGAAGGGATTTAGTGGTTAGTGGACTGCTTCCGCTGTCATCCAAAGTTTTTGAACTTGTCACTGACTTATGATGAATGCGCTGCAGGTGACATATAAGGGAGGATGTTCCGAGGTGGTTAACGTCCTTATCCCTACTTATTACAGCTTGACAAAGGCAACACACGGCTTGACACCTGTTGTCCGCATTTGTGTACAGGATGCATACCTTCATGTCCCCATTTATCCACCTCATCAGGCGTAACTCAGATTTGCGGTACAGGACTGTCATTGCCAATTTCAGACGTTGCTGTTTGGTCTCTCCATGGCCCTGAGAATTTTCACCAAGGTAATGGCGGAAATGATGGTGCTCCTGTGCAAGCAAGGTGTCACAATTATCCCCTACTTGGGCGATCTCATAAAAGCGAGATCAAGAGAGCAGTTGCTGAACAGCGTATCACTTTCACTGAAAGTGTTACAGCAACACGGCTGGATTCTCAATATCCCGAAGTCGCAGTTGATTCCTACTACTCGTCTGTCTTTCTTGGGCATGATTCTGGACACAGACCAGAAGAGGGTTTATCTCCTGATAGAAAAGGCCCAGGAACTCATGACTCTTGTCAGGAACCTATTGAAACCAAAACAGGTGTCAGTGCATCACTGCACTCGAGTCCTGGGAAAGATGGTGGCATCATACGAGGCCATTCCAATCGGCAGGTTCCATGCGAGGACTTTCCAATGGGACCTACTGGACAAGTGGTCCGGGTCACATTTACAGATGCACTGGTTGATCACCCTGTCCCCCAGGGTCAGGGTATCACTCTTGTGGTGGCTGCAGAGTGCTCACCTTCTCGAGGGATGCAGATTCAGCATTCAGGGCTGGATCCTGGTGACCACAGACGCAAGCCTCCAAGGTTGGGGAGCAGTCACACAGGGAAGAAATTTCCAAGGTCTTTGGTCAAGTCAAGAGACTTGTCTTCACATCAACATCCTGGAACTAAGGGCCATATACAATGCCCTACGTCAAGCGGAGACCTTACTTTGCGACCAACCGGTTCTGATCCAGTCAGACAACGTCACCGCAGTGGCTCATGTAAACCGCCAAGGCGGCACAAGAAGCAGAGTGGCGATGGCACAAGCCACCAGAATTCTTCGCTGGGTGGAGAATCACGCAAGCGCACTGTCAGCAGTGTTCATTCCGGGAGTGGACAACTGGGAAGCAGACATCCTCAGCAGACACGACCTACATCCGGGAGAGTGGGGACTTCATCAGGAAGTCTTTGCACAGATTACAAGTCGGTGGGAACTGCCACAGATTGACATGATGCCGTCCCGGCTCAACAAAAAGCTACAGAGGTATTGCGCAAGGTCAAGAGACCCTCAGGCAGTAGCTGTAGACGCCCTAGTGACACCGTGGGTGTTCCGGTCGGTCTATGTATTTCCTCCTCTTCCTCTCATACCCAAGGTGTTGAGGATAATAAGACAAAGAGGAGTGAGAACAATCCTCATTGTTCCAGATTGGCCACGGAGGACCTGGTATCCGGATCTGCAGGAAATGCTCACAGAAGATCTGTGGCCTCTCCCTCTAAGACAGGACCTGTTGCATCAGGGGCCCTGTCTGTTCCAAGACTTACCGCGGCTGCGTTTGACGGCATGGCGGTTGAATGCCGGATCCTAGCATTCCGGTTGAGGTCATCCCTACGCTGATAAAGGCTAGGAAGGATGTAACGTTAAAACATTACACCGTATATGGCGAAATTATGTTTCTTGGTGTGAGGCCAGGAATGCTCCTACGGAAGAATTCCATCTGGGCCGTTTCCTTCACTTCCTACAAACTGGAGTGAATTTGGGCCTAAAATTAGGCTCTATTAAGGTCCAGATTTCGGCCTTATCCATTTTCTTTCAAAAAGAATTGGCTTCTCTTCCAGAAGTTCAGACTTTTGTAAAAGGAGTGCTGCATATTCAGCCTCCTTTTGTGCCTCCGGTGGCACCTTAGGACCTTAACGTGGTGTTAAGTTTTCTAAAATTACACTGGTTTGAACCACTTAAAACAGTGGAGTTAAAATATCTCACATGGAAGGTGGTCATGTTATTAGCCTTGGCTTCGGCTAGGCGAGTGTCGGAATTAGCGGCTTTGTCACATAAAAGCCCATATTTGGTATTCCATGTGGATAGAGCGGAATTGCAGACCCGTCCTCAATTCCTACCAAAAGTGGTCTCTTCTTTTCATATGAACCAACCTATTGTGGTGCCTGTGGCTACGCGTGACTTGGAGGATTCCGAGTTACTTGATGTGGTTAGGGCTTTGAAAATTTACGTGGCCAGGACGGCTAGAGTCAGGAAAACTGAAGCGCTGTTTGTCCTGTATGCAACCAACAAGATTGGTGCCCCTGCTTCAAAGCAGGCTATTGCTCGCCGGATTTGTAACACGATTCAGCAAGCGCATTCTATGGCTGGATTGCAGTTACTGAAATCGGTCAAGGCCCATTCCACGAGGAAAGTGGGCTCTTCTTGGGCGGCTGCCCGAGGGGTCTCGGCACTACAGCTGTGTCAAGCTGCTACTTGGTCGGGTTCACACACCTTTGCAAAATACTATAAGTTTGATACCCTGGCTGAGGAGGAACTCATGTTTGCTCAATCGGTGCTGCAGAGTCATCCGCACTCTCCCGCCCGTTTTGGAGCATTGGTATAATCCCCATGGTCCTTACGGAGTCCCCAGCATCCTCTAGGACGTTAGAGAAAATAAGATTTTAAACCTACTGGTAAATCTTTTTCTCGTAGTCCGTAGAGGATGCTGGGCGCCCGTCCCAAGTGCGGACTACTTCTGCAATACTTGTATATAGTTATTGCTTCAATAAGGGTTATGTTATAGTTGCATCGGTCCTGCACTGATGCTATGTTGTTTTTTCATACTGATAACTGGGTAGTTTATCACAAGTTATACGGTGTGATTGGTGTGGCTGGTATGAATCTTGCCCTGGATTAACAAAATCCTTTCCTCATACTGTCCGTCTCCTCTGGGCACAGTTTCTCTAACTGTGGCATAGAGGGAGGAGCCAGTGCACACCCAGAACTAAAGTCTTTCTTAAAGTGCCCATGTCTCCTGTGGAGCCCGTCTATCCCCATGGTCCTTACGGAGTCCCCAGCATCCTCTACGGACTACGAGAAAAAGATTTACCGGTAGGTTTAAAATCTTATTTTCTACTTTATTCTTTTCTATCCTAGTTTATTACGACCAACTCTCATCCAAGGAGTTTGATATTCTACTACCTGCATGCAATTTAAATTGCTTAAATTGTTTATATGGTTGATTTGTCCTTCACAATCCATAATCTGCAACTTGGATGTACTTGTGTCATTGAAAATCTTATAATAAAAATGTATATACAGATACTCAACCTGTATATTGAAAAAAAAAAAAGTTATAAGACATATGCATTCAATATTTGAAGAAACAAAATAAAATAAAGCTATCTATTGGGTTTCACTAACAAGCACATTGGAATACTTGACTACTGTTAAAAGACATGCATTACATGGTATAGAGCCACAAACCACAATGTAGTAAAATAAAAACAAACTTACATGTGTATCAAACCTATGTGAGGCTTACATTGATAGTGCAAGATCAACACTCTATCAACTGTGCAAACTAGACTGCACATAAATGCCATAAAATTTATCTGAGATTTTAGTAAATAAGGCCCGTTGCTGTCCGGGTCACGCAGCCGTCACGGCCCGCCCCCATACGGTCCGGTCATGTCTGCGTTGTCCTGACTGTGCCCCCAAAATGGCGGCACAACGCCGCTGGCCCGACTCCTCCTGCCCAGTGACCGCCTCTGCCTGTCAATCAGGCAGAGGCGCTCACTGGGCAGAGATGCTGATCGCATCTCTGGCATGTGCCGGTGCACTGCGGCACCAGCACACACGCACTTCAGACCTGATCTCCTGTTGTGTGAATATGCACAGCAGGGATCAGGTCTGAATTAGGCCCTATATACAGCTGTCAGTAAGGCAGGGATGTGCTGCTGCCAGTGAGGCAGGGATGTGCTGCTGGTAGTGAAGCAGTGATGTGCTGCTGTCAGCGAAGCAGTGCTGTGCTGCTGTCAGCGAGACAGGGATGTGCTGCTGTCAGCGAGGCAGGGATGTGCTGCTGTCAGCGAAGCAGGGATGTGCTGCTGTCAGCGAAGCAGGGATGTGCTGCTGTCAGCGAAGCAGGGATGTGCTGCTGTCAGCGAGGCAGGGATGTGCTGCTGTCAGCGAGGCAGGGATGTGCTGCTGTCAGCGAGGCAGGGATGTGCTGCTATAAGTGAGGTAGGGATGTGCTGCTGTCATTGAAGCAGGAATGTGCTGCTGCAGTGAGGCAGAGATATGCAGCCCACTATCTCCCTATCACCCCTGCCTGAGTCACACACTTTCCCTGTCACCCCTGCCTCAGTTACCCACTATCTCCCAGTCACCGCTGCCTCAGTCAACCACTATATCTGCGATCCCTGCCTCAGTCACCCACTATACCAGTCACCCCTGCTTTAGTCACCCACTGTCACCCTATCACCCCTGCTTCAGTCACCCACTATCCCTGTCAACCCTGCCTCAGTCACCCACTATCTCCCAGTCACCCCTGCCTCAGTCAGCCACTATCCCTGTCACCCCTGCCTCAGTCTCTTACTGTCCCTGTCACCCCTGCCACAGTCATCCACTATCTCCCTATCACCCCTGCCTTAGTCATTTATTATACCTGTCACCCACTTTCTTCCCATACTTACCCAACCCCTTCCTATCACCCCTCCCTCAGTAACCCACTATCTCCCTGTCACCCACTATCTCCCAGTCACCCCGGCCTCAGTCACCCACTATCTCCCACTCATACATGCTTCAGTCACCCACTATCTCCCAATCATCCCTGCCTCAGTCACCTACTGACACCAGTGCAGACATTTCTGCTGCGGCCTCTCCACTCTCCAGCGTGAACGTCCAGACGACTGAGGAAATCCGCTTCCTAGTTGAGGACTCCGGGAATGAACACTGCCGATATTGCTGTCAGATGACTTTCTACCCAACGGAGGATTTTTGATACTTCCAGCTTTGCCATGCAGTTTCGAGTGCCGCCTTGATGATTTGTGTACACTACCGTGGTGGCGTTGTCAGATTGTACTTGAACAGGCCTGTTCTGTACTAGAGGCAGGGCCAGTGTCAATTAATTGAACACTGCCTGCAATTCCAGAATGTATATCAGGAGGAGAGATTCCTCCCTGGTCCACCGACCCTGGAGAAAGTGTTGCTCCAACACCATGGCCCAGCCCAAAAGACTGGCATCCATTGTCAGGAGGACACAGTTGGAGATCCAGAAGGGATGGCCCCTGCTCAACTGTTGGTCCTGTAGCCACCAGCTCAGTGTCAGACGAACCTCCGGAGTCAAGGAGATCATTTGAGACATCATCCGATGAGGCAGGCCGTCCCACTTGGAGAGGATTAACCTCTGCAGAGGGCGGTAATGAAATTGAGCGTACTCTACCATATCGAAAGCCGACACCATGAGGTCTAGTACTTGCATCGCCGTGTGTATCAACACTCTTGGGCGAGAGAGGACGATACTGTCCTGAATTTTCAGGACTTTCTCTGGAGACAGAAACAATTGTTGGCTGTGTGTGTCCAGCAGTGCCCCTAGGTGCACAATGTTCCGAGTAGGGACCAGCGAGGACTTTTTTCAGTTGAATAGCCACCCGTGGACTTTTAGGAATTGGACCGCCAGTTCCAGATAACTGTGGAGAACCTCTTGGGAGTTCACCAGGATCAGCAAGTCGTCCAGATTTGTCAGGATCCTGATTCTCTGATGGTGAAGGGTCGTCATCACGGCCATGACCTTGGTGAATATCCGAGGTGCCGTGGCCAAACCAGAAGGCAGGACTTGAAATCCAAAAACAAACCAGGCACAACACTGCTTAGCTTCCATCATCAGATGAGATTGGACCAGTGGCGTAACTACTGCCCCCGCAGTCCTCGCGGTGGCTTGGGGGCGAGGGGCTGCGGGGGCGCCACTGATTTACAGCAGACTGACATGCGGACGAGCGTCCGCATGTCAGTCTGCAGTCTCCTTCCCTCCGCCGCTTTTTGGAGGGACACGGAGGGCACACAGCGTGCCTCCCTGTGTCCCTCCTGCTGCATCATCTCCGGCGGCCGCGGGTCTAATAGGGGGAAGTGCCGTCCGTGAGCTCTAATTGGCTCACGAACCGGCACTTCCCCCTATTAGACCCGCGGCCGCCGGAGATGATGCAGCAGGAGGGACACAGGAGAGACGAGCTGTGCCCTCCGTGTCCCTCCAAAAAGCGACGGCGGGGGGGGGGGTATATATCTGGCACTGGGGGCATATATGGCACGGGGGGGGGGGAGGAATATCTGGCACTGGGGCATTTCTGGCACTGGGGGGAATATCTGGCACTGGGGGCATATCTGGCACTGGGGGGGATATCTGGCACTGGGGCATATATGGCACTGGGGGGGAATATCTGGCACTGGGGGCATATATGGCACTGGGGGGGTATCTGGCACTGGGGGCATATATGGCACGGGGGGCATATATGGCACTGGGGGGAATATCTGGCACTGGGGGCATATATGGCACTGGGGGGGAATATCTGGCACTGGGGGCATATGTGTACCTGGCACATGGGGGGGACGACTATATTTGGCACTGGGGCATGTAAGTACCTGGCACCGTGGGGGAATATCTGGCACTGGGGACATATGTGGCACTGGGAGCACTGCCCTAGCAACAAAGACTACCTCCTAGCAACGAGCATGACACCCAGTGCATGAAACATCTGGCAACGAGCATGACACCCAGTGCATGAAACACCTGGCAACGAGCATGACACCCAGTGCATGAAACCCCTGGCAACGAGCATGACACCCTGAGCATGAAAACCCCTGGCACCGTGCATGGAACCAAGAGCATGAAACCCCTGGCAACGAGCATGACACCCAGTGCATGAAACCCCTGACAACGAGCAGGTAATTGAAAAGTAATTAGAAGCCTTACTGTAGACTTAATGTGTAATGGGCATTACGGTGTGTGGCATAATGTATCACGGACATTGCGGTGTGTGTCATAATGTGTCGCAGGCATTACGGTGTATGGTATACTATATCGCGGGCATTGTGATATGTGGTATAATGTCTCAGGGTCATTGCAGTGTGTGGCATAATGTATCACGGACATTGCGGTGTGTGTCATAATGTGTCAGGCATTACGGTGTGTGGTATACTATATCACGGGCATTGTGGTATGTGGTATAATGTCTCAGGGTCATTGCAGTGTGGCATAATACATAACGGGCATTGCGATGTGTGGCATAGGGTATAACGGGCAGGGCATTGCGGTATGTGTCACAGGCATTACGGTGTATGGTATACTATATCACGGGCATTGTGGTATAATGTCTCAAGGTCATTGCAGTGTGTGGCATAATGTGTCACAGGCATTGTATGTGCTATAATGTATCGGGCATTGCAGTGTGTGGCATAATGTATCACGGACATTGCGGTGTGTGTCATAATGTGTCACAGACATTGTATGTGCTATAATGTATCAGGGGCATTGCAGTGTGTAGCATAATGTATAACGGGCATTGCGATTCCTGTCATAATGTGTCACAGGCATTACGGTGTGTGGCATAATGTGTCACAGACATTACGGTGTGTGGCATAATGTGTCGGGGGCATTACAGTGTGTGCATATTGTGTCGTGCATTATTGTGTGCGGCATAATGTCTAAGGGCCATTGCAGTATGTGGCATAATGTATACTGGGAATTACTATAAGGAGGAAAAATGACAAATAATGTAAGGGGCATGAATCAGGATTATTTTTCTTTCCTGTGGTGGCCAACGTATGGGCGTGCAGGTTGCAAAACTGGGGTATAAGGTAGTCTTTTCCTGCAATGCCACGCCCCTTTATGCGAAACCACGCCCACTCCAACAAAACCACGCCCCTTTTTTTGACGCGCGCGCCTTAGGCGCGCGCATATTTATCCCTTTCTTGCTCCCAATTATGGAGCATGAAGGGGGGGGGGGGGGGGGGCGCCGAAGAATTTTTTGGCTTGGGGGAGAAAAATTTCTAGTTACGCCACTGGATTGGACATATCCAGTGTGATGCGGCTGTAGATGATTTTTGCTGTTTCTAACTTCTACATCAATGAATAAGTTTCAAAATAGAATGCATCAAGAGAACGGTGTTGGTAGTATAAAACTACCTACAGCACCTGGTATTCCCAGGTGGTCTCACATCCAAGAACAAACCAGGCCTAAGATCAGGTGATATTGGGCATATACAGTGTGGTGTGGCTGTAGATGAGCTTAGTGGTTTCTGTTAGAGTTCTTCTACTTCTAACTACTCGTACATAAATGAATAAGCGGACGATTTATTAAACCTGAGAAACACCTACTGTATTTGCACCTGCCAGTGACAACCTAATCTACCACTCACGCCGAGCATCAGGAGGACTTTGGACGTATCTCCGGATAAGGCTCGTTTGGAACGGTAAATTAGCACCAGAGCCGGGAGGGTTACAAAGACGGAAACCTGAGGCGGAGTGGTAATTAAAACTTAACATGGCCATGTCTTATAAAAACTGTGACTATATCCATTAATCCTACTGCTTCACGATGAAATTGCTGTTAATCTGATCAGCGTCATTTAAAGTGGACAAAAAAGCTGCTAAATACTATACGTACTATATATGATTGAAAGCAAGCCCTATTCCATATATCATACATTATCTAACGTTATAACATCTATCCTAAGATTACCATCAACAAAGAAAGGAAACAGCAGTAAACTAAATGAAACTAAGTAACCAGACATTGGACTCAGCTGTTGCAGTTGTAGCAGTTAAGTGAAACACTGGGACTCATTGAAACTATTGTATCTCTTTCTGTACTAATAGGCCCTACACACTTGGCGATATTCTGAAAGATATGAACGATCTCGTTCATAAATGAACGAGAACTCGTTCATATCTTTCAGTGTGGAGACTCCAGCAATGAACGATGCGCGGCCCCGCGCTCGTTCATCGCTGGTCTCCCGTCGGCTGTGCATGCAGGCCAATATGGACGATCTCGTCCATATTTGCCTGCACTTCAATGCAGCCGCGTGACGGGGGGAGTGAAGAAACTTCACTCCCCCCGTCACTGCCCCCCCCGCCGCCGGGTCGCTCGTCGGCCGTATCGGCCGTCGGGCACCTCGGCGGCGCATCGCCGAGTGTGTAGGGCCCCTAAGAGGGCTAGCTAAACCAATTTGTGGAGCAGAGCATTTTCTTATATATTATTAATTGATGTCAATGTGGTTTTAGTTTTTTTATATATGTAAATTTGTTGTCAAGGCAAGGGAAAGATATTTTTTTTTTTTATTAATCTATATCCTTGGTACTATAATAGTACTAGTGAAGAATTATCATTGAGATAATAGTTAATTAATAAATTTATAATAATAAATCTGCAAGCGCTATCTGTACTTCTTTTGTTTTGATTTATTAAACCTGGTGAAATGATAATTTGCATGGTGATAAAGTACCAGCCAATCAGCTCCTAATTGCCATGTCACAGGCTGGGTTTGAAAAATGACAGTTAGGAGCTGACTGGCTGGTACTTTATCACCTTGCACTTTATCAGTTCACCAGGCTTAATAGATCTGCCCCAATGTTTCAAAATGGAATGCATCAAGAGAACGGTGTTGGTATTGTAAAAATACACACAGCTCCTGGTATTTCCTGGTGGTCTCCCATCCAAGTACTAAAACCAGGACCAACACTGCTCAGCTTCCATGATCAGGAGAGATTGGGCAAATCCAGTGTGCTGTGGCTGTAGATGACCTCGTGGTTTCTGTTAGAGCTCTTCTACTTCTAACTTCTGGTACATAAAAGAATATGTGTAAAAATTAAATGTACAGTACCAAGAAAAGGGTGTTGGTAGTTTAAAAACACCTAAATAATCTGATAATACATGGATGGGAGACTGCTTGGTAGTAACAAAGTCCAATACTGCTTTGCTTCAAAGATCAAATGAGATTGGGCATATCCAGCGTGGTGTGGCTTTAGATAAGCTTTGTGGTTTCTGTACTGTTAGAGCTCTTCTACTTCTAACTACTGGTACATTAATGAATATGTATAAGGTTGTAGTTTATCCAATATCCCTTTACTACCTTACCTCCCCCCCCCTCCCCTCCCCTCCTTATAGCTTCCTTTGTTCTCTCCTCCTCGTGTGTGCGTTATTTGTTTTCTCATACGTCCTAGAGGATGCTGGGATCACATTAAGAACCATGGGGTATAGACGGGATCCGCAGGAGACATGGGCACTTTAAGACTTTCAAAGGGTGTGAACTGTCTCCTCCCTCTATGCCCCTCCTCCAGACTCCAGTTTTAGAATTGTGCCCAGTGAGACTGGATGCACTACAGGGGAGCTCTACTGAGTTTCTCTGAAAAGACTTATGTTAGTTTTTCTTATTTTCAGGGAGGCTGCTGGCAACAGTCTCCCTGCTTCGTGGAACTTAGGGGAGAGAAGTATGACCAACTTCTAGTGAGTTCAATGGCTCTGCTTCTGGCTGACAGGACACCATTAGCTCCTGAGGGTGCTGATCGCTGGGTACGCCTAGATGCCCACTCCCGTAGCCTGCCATCACCCCCTTACAGAGCCAGAAGTCAGAAGACAGGCGAGTAGCAGAAGAACAGAAGACTTCTTCTCCAGTGACGGCATTCTGAGGTACCACGCAGCGAGCGGAATGCTGTGTGCCATGCTTCCACACAAATACAGGCACTGCAGGGTGCAGGGCATGTGGGTGGGTGGGGGGGGGCACCCTGGGCAGCATAAATTCCTCACAAAAGGCTGGCAAAAGTGGACATTAGTGCCTGGGCACTGTCCTTACCCCGCCAGCGTAATTAATTATTTGTTTCTGAGCGGGACAGAAGCGTGCCATTACAGCGGCGGGGCTTCTTCCTCACCTCACCAGCACATCTATAGAGCGTTACAAGTCTATCACTATAGAGTTTATTATTTCCCAGACTGTGTACTTTTGGCGCTGGGTTGTGAGCTAAAAAATCCTCTCTGTCCCTCTGACAGATTTACTGTAGGGCTATCCCCCATAAGCCGATGTGTCTGTGGGTACTTGGTACATGTGTGTCAACATGTCGGTGGCTGAATGTTTTTCCCAAGAGGAAACTATATTAGGAATGCAGACATATGATGGTGGCCCTGTTGGCACCACCAATAACTGACTGGGTGAAAGTTTCAATAATATCAGAGTGAGGTTGGATAAATCTGTGTCCCAGACACAGACGTAGAGAATAGATGTGATGTTCATGGCTATGCTTCTTTTCCCTCAGGCCCGCAAAAATGTTACTACACACTGATACTGACTCGGATACTGATTCCTATGTCGACCATAATATTTCCTGATTAGATCCAATATTGGCAAGGAGCATTCAGTACATGATTGTGGATATTAAGGACATATTAACATCACTGAGGACCCTGCTGTTCCTGACAAAGGGGTCTATATGTATGTATATATAGATATATAATGAAAGCTGATGTAACGTTCCTCCATCTCTGTTTGAGAAAGTCTGGGCCAGCTCGACAAGATGGTTTCAAATCCCCAAAAGGTTTCCGATTGTTTATTCATTTCCTGCTGCGGACAGAATAAAGTGGGAGTCACCCCCTGTTCTGCACGGGGCCCTGTCACAAATCCAGCGGATCGTATGCAGGAAGCTACATTATTTCTAGTTATGTAACCACGGGTACATTACTTAGACCTGCCATTACATGCGCATGGGTGAGTAGTAGTATTCAAGAATTGGTCGAATACTTTGTCTTCCGATATAGATATCTTGGAGAGATGGGATACTCCTTACGTTGGATCATATCAAGGACACTGCAGCATACTTAAGACTGCAAGGGATATAGGACTCTTGAGTTCACGGGCCAATTTCATGGCAGTCTCGGATAGGAGGGCAGTGTGGATTCACCAAGGGAATGCTGATGCTGACTCCAAGAAGAAAGGGAGTCTCTTCCCTATGAAGGTGAAGCCTTGTTTGGCAACGGCCTAGTTAATTTGATCTCGGCAGCTCCCGCAGGTAAGTCGACCTTCTTGCCCTATGTTCCCTCTCAACGGATGAAGACGCATCATTGTCTAACGCAGTCATTTTGTCCCAATAGATATGCAAGAAGTTAAGATTCCCCTTTCTTTGCATTAGAGGAAGGAGAAGAGGGAAGAGGTCTGTAGCCTCTTCAAGATCGCAGGAGCAGAGATCGTCCTCTGCTTCTGCCAAATCCACTGCATGACGCTGGGGCCCTCTTGCAGGAGCCCACACCAGTGGGGGCACGTCTAAAACACTTCAGTCAGTTCTGGATTAATTTGGACCTGGACTCGTGGGTTTTACAAATAGTGTCACAAGGGTACAAACTGGGGTTTCAAGACGTTCCCCCTCACCGATTGTTCAAATCGGCCTTAGTCAGCAGGGAGAAGGTTTTTATTCAAGCCTCTTCGTGCTCCCGAAGCCGGACGGCTCAGTCAGACCAATCTTAAATCTGAAATCCCTCAATTTCTACCTAAAGAAATTCAATTTCAAGATGGAATCTCTCAGGGTAGGGATCTCCAGTCCGGAGGAAGGAGATTTCATGGTTTTGGTAGACATAAGGTTGCCTAATTACATGTTCCCGTTTAGCCACTGCATCAAGCTACCTGAGGTTTGCAATTCAGGATTGTCATTACCAATTTCAGACGTTGCCGTTTGGTCTGTCCACGGCTCCGAGGATTTTCACCAGGGTGATGGTGGAAATGATGGTTCTCCTTCACAAGCAAGGAGTCACAATTATGCCGTACTTGGATGATCTCCTGATAAAGGCGAGATCCAGGGACCAGTTGGTGCAAAACATCTACTCTCCCTGACAGTTCTTCAACAACATGGTTGGCTCCTAAACTTGCCAAAATCGCAGTTGGTCCCAATGACGCGGTTGTTGTTTCTGGGAGTCATACTGGACACAGAAGAGGCTTTCTTCCAGTGGAAAGGCTATGGAGTTCCAGAGTCTGGTCAAACAAATTCTGAAACCAGCAAGAGTGTTAATCCATCAATGCATTCTGTTGCTGGGGAAGATGGTTGCGGCCTACGAGGCCATTCAGTTTGGCAGGTTCCATGCCAGAGTGTTCCAGTGGGACCTGTTGGACAAGTGGTCCGGATCCCACCTACACATGCACCGGAGGATAATCCTGTCTTCCAAGACCAGAATCTTACTCCATTGGTGGCTGCACAGTTCTCACCTCCTAGAGGGGCGATGGTTCGGGATCCAGGACTGGATCCTAGGGACCATGGATGCAACCCTCCGAGGCTGGGGAGCAGTCACACAGGGGGAAAACATCCAAGGAAGATGGTCAAGTCAGGAAAGTTTTCTCCACATAAATGTTCTGGAGTTAAGGGCCATTTAATAACTGCAGACACAGTACGCACTGGGACGGGTGCCCAGCATCCTCTACGGACTAAGAGAAAAGGATTTACCGGTAGGTATTAAAATCCTATTTTCTCTAACGTCCTAGAGGATGCTGGGGACTCCGTAAGGACCATGGGGATAGATAGGCTCCGCAGGAGACATGGGTACTTTAAGAAAGACTTTAGTTCTGGGTGTGCACTGGCTCCTCCCTCTATGCCCCTCCTCCAGACCTCAGTTTGATACTGTGCCCAGTGGAGACTGGGTGCTTTTCAGGAGCTCTCCTGAGCTTTCTGACAGAAAGTATTTTGTTAGGTTTTTAATTTTCAGGGAGCACTGCTGGCAACAGACTCCCTCATCGAGGGACTGAGGGGAGAGAAGCAGCCCTACTCTCTGAGTTGCAAGGTCCAGCTTCTTAGGCTACTGGACACCATTAGCTCCAGAGGGATTGGTACGCAGGATCTCACCCTCGCCGTCCGTCCCAGAGCCGCGCCTCCGTCCCCCTTGCAGAGCCGGAAGATAGAAGCCGGGTGAGTATGAGAAGAAAAGAAGACTTCAGAGGCGGCAGAAGACTTCATGATCTTCACTGAAGTAACGCACAGCACTGCAGCTGTGCGCCATTGCTCCCATACACCTCACACACTCCGGTCACTGTAAGGGTGCAGGGCGCAGAGGGGGGGGGCACCCTGGGCAGCAATATAAACCTCTTTTTGGCAAAAATATAACACATATACAGCGGGGCACTGTATATATGTATGAGCCCCCGCCAATTTTACAGTTTAAGCGGGACAGAAGCCTGCCGCCGAGGGTGCGGGGCTTCTCCCTCAGCACTCACCAGCGCCATTTTTTCTTCACAGCACCGCTGAGAGGAAGCTCCCCGGACTCTCCCCTGCTTATACCACGGTAGACAAGAGAGTTGAAAAGAGGGGGGGGGGGCACATAATTTGGCGCAAATTACATACAGCAGTACTACTGGGCAAACATTAAGTTACTGTGTATTCCTGGGTTATATAGCGCTGGGGTGTGTGCTGGCATACTCTCTCTCTGTCTCTCCAAAGGGCCTTGTGGGGAAACTGTCTTCAGAAAAAGCATTCCCTGTGTGTGTGGTGTGTCGGTACACGTGTGTCGACATGTCTGAGGAAGAAGGCTATATTAGAGAGGAGCAGGAGCAAATGAATGTGGTGTCTCCGCCGACAGCTGATTGGATGGATATGTGGAATGTTTTAAATGCTAGTGTAAACTCATTGCACAAAAGATTAGACAAGGCTGAAGCTTTGGGACAGTCAGGGTCTCAACCCATGCCTGATCCTATGTTGCAGGGACTGTCAGGGTCTCATAAGCGCCCACTATCCCAGATTGTTGACACAGATACAGACACGGATTCTGACTCCAGTGTCGATTACGATGATGCAAAGTTACAGCCAAAATTGGCAAAATCCATTCGATATATGATTATGGCAATAAAAGATGTTTTGCACATCAGAGAGGAACCCCCTGTCCCTGACAAGAGGGTACATATGTACAAGGTGAAAAAGCCTGAGGTAACCTTTGAGGGGGTCACACGAGCTGAACAAGTTATGTGAAAAAGCTTGGGAATCTCCAGATAAAAGACTGCAGATTTCCAAAAGGATTCTTATGGCGTATCCTTTCCCATCAATGGATAGGTTACGATGGGAATCCTCCCCTAGGGTGGACAAAGCATTAACACGCTTATCCAAGAAGGTAGCCCTCCCGTCCCAGTATACGGCTACCCTCAAAGAGTCTGCTGACCGCAAACAGGAGATTACCCTGAAGTCCATTTATACACATTCAGGTACCTTACTCAGACCGGCAATTGCGTCGGCCTGGGTGTGTAGTGCTGTAGCGGCATGGACGGATACCTTATCTGAGGGGATGGATACCCTAGATAAGGATACTATTTTATTGACCCTGGGGCATATAAGAGATGCTGTCCTATATATGTGTGTATGCAAACTACAGGTGGTGCTGCAGGGCTCACACCCTTTTACTTGTCTTGTAGAGCAACTCTGGAGCTGTTTCTGGGTCCAGCTGCTGCAAGAAATCAGCTTGAATGCTTCAGGGGCTGGGGCATGGCCAACATGAGCCCACACTGATGGGGGGTGGGGGTGTATAAAGCGATTTAGGGGTCATCCAAGCGCAACCCCACAAAGGCCGCCATGCCCTGCGTGACCCTTTTCTCTTTTCATATGCAGACGAGGGTTGCAGCCAACTATGCCCACTGCTTGGATGACATCACTATATGCAAATCCATCTGCTGCAGGCCTTCCCCCAGGAATGCTTGCAGTAGTTGTTGCATTTGGTTTGTTGTTTGGGGGTGCTTCAGTATTACGCAGCCTTCTGCCCTCCCACATTCGTCTGAAAATGTGTTCTCCCTGCAGTTGTTGTTCCCAGATAAGAGTTCCCTTGTGCTTCCTCAGTTGAATCTCCTTAACTTGACAGGGGTGTGCCCGAGCAGCCGCCCTCCACAGCCCTATCCCAACACATACTTATCTTGCATATGAGATCTCTTGATCATGAAGATAGTTCTCACAGGGTGAGGTTCATCCATTACATTTTAAAGTAGGAAGGTACAAATTACATATTCAAATTACATATATGTGCTGGATTCAAATGTTTTCCCCCCTTCCTTTCTCAATTGTGCCCATCAGCAGCTATTCTAATGTTGCTGCCAATGGGTGTGACGCATTCATTTCTTCTGTGGGGTACACTGGACTCCACAAGGATTCACATTGTATATGTACACCAGAGTAGGATCTTGATCTGAGGCACCAACAGGCTCAAAGCTTTTGACTGTTCCCAAGATGATCAGCGCCCCCTCGTCTATAACCTCGCTTCCATGAACAGGGAGCTCAGTTTGTAGTTGGTTCCTTCAGTAGCAGGCCACTTAACAGGGGGCTGCCTCAGGCTGCCTATTCTTAGCTATTAATTTTGGCAAGAAAAGAAGAACTTTTTTTATAAGAATCTACAAGGGCTGCAGCAGGCTAGGTCTAATAGACCTCTTTACTGCAGCTCCATCACTCCCAGTGGCGCAGTATACTCCCGTGCCCCGGTTGCTGGGTCACTGCAGCGGAGGCTCCGGTTTCTTCCTAAGGTCAGTCACACACACACCGCCCTCCGGGATCACGAGGCCGCTGATGGGGGCGGGCCGTGTGCGCACTGGCGTGGACACTGATTACTGGGCAGCCGCTCCACTAGCCACCAGGGACAGTTAAGGAGCACAGCTCTGGGGTTTTTTCTCCTATATTAACCCCATTTTGTACTACCCGCAGTGCATTGTGATAGGTAATGGGGCCTGATTCAGGTTGGATCGCAATCCAACTGCAAAAACTGCTAAGAGCATACGCCTGCATTTTCTGCGGCACCCCGCAGATAATGCGATCACCTCTGCCTGTGAATCGGTGAAGGGGGGGGGAGGGGGGTCAACAACACTCCATTTCCAAGTCGGAGATGGAGCGGTGCGGGGGCACGGTTTCAAAATGGGGTCGGCAACGGAGAAACAGGAGGCGTGGTCAGAGCAGCTGCATGACATCACATGGGCCGGACTCTGCCAGTGGAGCCCCAGCGTCATGAGGTAGATTTTGTAGAGGCCGGGGAGGACTTCTGTTCCTGGGAACTAGCTGTGTTGTGCAGCTTTATTCCTCTGCCCCTACCTCTGGCAAGAAAGGACGCACCACGCACTTTCTTGTTTCTTTGTGACTGAAAGGACTGCATTTGATAATGCGGAGCTTTCTTATGCTGTGAGGGAACATAAGGTAAAAAATTTGATTTTCCAACTGTAGCTGTGCGTGTTAATGCTTTGTCCATCCTACGGGAGGATTTCCATCGTAACCTATCCGTTGATGGAATAGGATACGCCATAAGAATCCTTTTGGAAATCTGCAGTCTTTTATCTGGAGATTCCCAAGCTTTTTCACATAACTCGTTCAGCTCGTGTGACCCCCTCAAAGGTTACCTCAGGCTTCTTTCCCTTGTACATATGTACCCTCTTGTCAGGGACAGGGGGTTCCTCTGTGATGTGCAAAACATCTTTTATTGCCATAATCATATATCGAATGGATTTTGCCAATTTTGGCTGTAACTTTGCATCATCGTAATCGACACTGGAGTCAGAATCCGTGTCGGTATCTGTGTCAACAATCTGGGATAGTGGGCGCTTATGAGACCCTGACAGTCCCTGCAACATAGGATCAGGCATGGGTTGAGTCCCTGACTGTCCCAAAGCTTCAGCCTTGTCTAATCTTTTGTACAATGAGTTTACACTAGCATTTAAAACATTCCACATATCCATCCAATCAGGAATCAGCGGAGACACCACATTCATTTGCTCCCGCTCCTCTCTAATATAGCCTTCTTCCTCAGACATGTCGACACACGTGTACCGACACACCACACACACAGGGAATACTTTTTCTGAAGACAGTTTCCCCACAAGGCCCTTTGGAGAGACAGAGAGAGAGTATGCCAGCACACTCCCCAGCGCTATATAACCCAGGAATAACACAGTAACTTAATGTTTGTCCAGTAGCGCTGCTGTATGTAATTTGCGCCGAATTATGTGCCCCCCCTCTCTTTTCAACCCTCTTCTCTACCGTGGTATAAGCAGGGGAGAGTCCGGGGAGCTTCCTCTCAGCGGTGCTGTGGAGAAAAAATGGCGCTGGTGAGTGCTGAGGGAGAAGCCCCGCCCCCTCGGCGGCGGGCTTCTGTCCCACTTAAACTGTAAAATTGGTGGGGGCTCATACATATATACAGTGCCCAGCTGTATATATGTTATATTTTTGCCAAAAAGAGGTTTATATTGCTGCCCAGGGCGCCCCCCCTGCGCCCTGCACCCTTACAGTGACCGGAGTATGTGAGGTGTATGGGAGCAATGGCGCACAGCTGCAGTGCTGTACGCTACCTCAGTGAAGATCATGAACTCTGTGGAGCCCGTCTATCCCCATGGTCCTTACGGAGTCCCCAGCATCCTCTAGGACGTTAGAGAAAATAGGATTTTAATACCTACCGGTAAATCCTTTTCTCTTAGTCTGTTGAGGATGCTGGGCACCCGTCCCAGTGTGTACTGTGTCTGCAGTTATTAAATGGCCCTTAACTCCAGAACATTTATGTGGAGACAACTTTCCTGACTTGACCATCTTCCTTGGACGTTTTCCCCCTGTGTGACTGCTCCCCAGCCTCGGAGGGTTGCATCTGTGGTCCCTAGGATCCAGTCCTGGATCCCGAACCATCGCCCCTCTAGGAGGTGAGAACTGTGCAGCCACCAATGGAGTGAGATTCTGGTCTTGGAAGACAGGATTATCCTCCGTTGCATGTGTAGGTGGGATCCGGACCAATTGTCCAACAGGTCCCACTGGAACACTCTGGCATGGAACCTGCCAAACTGAATGGCCTCGTAGGCCACAACCATCTTCCCCAGCAACTGAATGCATTGATGGATTAACACTCTTGCTGGTTTCAGAATTTGTTTGACCAGACTCTGGATCTCCATAGCCTTTCCACTGGAAGAAAACCTCTTCTGTGTCCAGTATGTGTTATGATTCCAGCACTCTGGTCAGAGAAGATCTTATGGCAAGGACCGGAGCACTGGAACGGAATGCTGGGGAAGGGAGCTGGACAGGAAAATAGCCCCTGGCGCCCTAACTCTGTTGTCTCACCCGTGTTGTCAGAAATCCCCTGCGAGACTATGGTTTCTTGAGCCCTTGGCAGCCGCGTTTGAAGGGCGGATTATGTCTGCCCAACTTCGATGCCCCCCGGTCTTAATGAGAGACAAAGGGAAACCCGAGACAGGGTGATAACAAGAGGCCCTCTAACTAAACAACCAGGCCAGGGGATAAGCAAACTCAAAACTATAATATGTGCGGAGAAACCGCCAGGAAAAAGGACAACCAAAATATCCACTTGTCCAATTCTCCTACCCGGCACCGCCGAGTACCAGAGAGGACTTGTGGAAGCGGAACCCTCCGCAAATGCTCCAAACACAAAATATAAAAGGTAAAGCGGCTGAGCCGCAACACACGGCAGAGCTGCAACTCACGAACACCACTGGATATAAAATGGTGATCAGTCAGGACTCCAGGGAACCAAACGACCTCTTGGGATGAGATGACAACTCCCGAATACCGGACTTCTGCGGACTGGAATGACCGGATACAGCAGGACTGGAAACAGACTCTCAGCAAACAAAGGCAGCATGCAGGAAGCTATTACCGGCATCTGTGAGAAGCCCTGGGAGTGTATTTAACAAGGAGTCCTCCAATCAGCTGCTAATGGCTGATTAGAATAAATGCCGTGCAGCTGCCTTGCTGCACGGCCAGAGAGCAGGTGAATATCTTAATTTCCTAAAGCCTAGCAACGGGGAACGCGGTCCGCCAGTGGCGTCCCCGTTGCTAGGGTCCGTGCGGCTCAGCGCGCCCGGCGTCTAGCGTTGCTAGGGAGCCGGCGGCTGTACGTGCACGGCATCTCTAGTTGCTAGGCGCCGGGCCGCGCAGACCATCAAGCGGACCCCGGCGCCTAACAGTACCCCCCCCTTGAGGAGGGGTCAAGGAACCCCTAAAGCCAGGTTTCTGAGGAAATTCACGAAAAAATGCCCTCTTGAGCCTCGGGGCATGAAGATCCTTATCCAGGACCCAAGACCTTTCCTCCGGACCATAGCCTTTCCAGTGAACCAGAAAATACAGCCGATCCCGGGACAATTTGGAATCGAGAACCTTCTCTACCAAGAACTCCTGTTGTCCCTGTACATCCACTGGAGATCTACCCTGAGAGATCTTCCGAGGAAATCTACTGGAAGAAACGTATTGTTTCAACAGGGAACAATGAAACGTATTTCCAATCCTGAGAGATCTTGGTAAACGTAACCGAAAGGCAACTGGGTTGACTCTTTTAATAATAAGAAATGGCCCAATAAATTTGGGTCCCAGTCTAGCTGAGGATTGTCGAAGCCTGATGTTGCGAGTCGACAACCACACCCTATCTCCCACCTTAAAAGTGCAAGGACGTCGGAGCCTGTCAGAAAATTTCTTCTCTCGAAAGGCCGCTTTTCTGAGAGCAAGGTGCACCTTTTTCCAAATGGCTCTGAGATGGGAGGTTAAGGTAAGCGAGGAGACTGAGGAATGATGAAAAAAAGAATTAGCTCTGGGGTGAAAACCAAAAACTGAAAAGAATGGAGACTCTTTAGTGGAGGAATGACAAGAATTATTGTAAGCAAATTCAGCCAACGGAAGAAACTCGGACCAATCATTCTGGAGTTTGGCTGAATACAAGCGCAAATATTGTTTCAATGATTGGTTAACTCGTTCGGTTTGCCCGTTGGATTGTGGGTGGTAACCGGATGTTAACGACAATTTCATCTTCAATGAGGCACAAAAACATTTCCAGAATTGTGCGATGAATTGTGGACCCCGATCAGAAACAATATCAGTCGGCAACCCATGAAGCCTGAATACATGGCGGAGAAACAAAACTGCCAACCCTTGGGCAGAAGGCAATCGGGGAAGAGCAATAAAATGAGCCATTTTACTAAAACGGTCCACTACCACCCATATGACTCGGAATCCGGCTGAAAGGGGAAGGTCAACCACAAAATCCATGGAAATATGAGACCACGGCCTGAGAGGAACATTTAAGGGCATAAGTTGCCCGATGGGCAAGGAACGGGGAACCTTATGCTGTGCACAAACCTGACATGAATAAACAAATTCCTTGACGTCTTTAGAAAGACCAGGCCACCATACTGAGCGAGAGACTAACTCCAATGTCTTAGAGACTCCTGGATGCCCTGAAACTTTGTTATCATGGAATTCCGTTAAAACAGTAACTCTCAAAAACTCAGGGACGTAAAGACGACCAGCAGGAGTAATTCTAGGAGCTTGGTGTTGAAGCTGTTTTAACTGGGTAAATAAATCTTGTGTGAGGCCCGCCCAGATGACCGAAGATGGAAGTATGGGGGTAACAGGATTGTTATTGTGAACCGGAAGAAAGCTATGTGACAGGGCATCAGCCTTAGTATTCTTGGAACCAGGCCTGAAAGTGATTATAAATTTGAAACGCGTAAAAAATAATGCCCAACGTGCCTGCCGGGCATTAAGCCGCTTAGCCGATTCAATGTATTGCAGGTTCTTATGGTCAGTCAATACCGAAATAGTATGTTTTGCTCCCTCCAGCCAATGCCTCCACTCCTCGAAAGCCCATTTTACCGCCAGTAACTCCCGATTACCAACGTCATAGTTGGATTCAGCGGAGGAGAATTTCCTGGACATAAAGGCACAAGGATGTAATTCCAGAGACTCCGGATCCTTTTGAGAAAGGATAGCCCCCACTCCAACCTCCGAGGCATCAACCTCCACCACAAAGGGCAATTCCGGATTAGGATGTCTGAGGACTGGAGCCGAGACAAAGGCTTGTTTCAAGGCCCGGAAGGACAACTCAGCTTCACGCGACCAGTTGGTAGGATCCGCTCCTTTCTTTGTCAGAGCTACAATGGGAGCAACCAGGTCAGAAAAAGAATGAATGAACCTCCTATAATAATTCGCAAACCCTAAAAAACGCTTAATTGCTTTTAAATTGGTGGGTTGCGCCCAACTAAGGATGGCCTGGAGTTTCTTTGGTTCCATGGAAAATCCCTGAGGGGAAATTATGTACCCTAAAAAAGATACTTCCGTGACATGAAACTCACACTTCTCCAGCTTGGCATATAAATGATTCTCACATAACTTTTGAAGAACCAGACGCACCTGGGTAACATGTTGTTCCATTGATTTAGAAAAAATCAGGATGTCGTCTAAGTAAACGACCACGAATTTCCCTAGGAAGTCACGGAGCACATCGTTAATGAGGTCTTGAAAAACTGCCGGAGCATTGGACAGGCCGAACGGCATCACCAGGTATTCGTAGTAACCCGACTGAGTACTGAAGGCCGTTTTCCACTCATCTCCAGATTTAATTCGGATGAGGTTGTACGCTCCTCTAAGGTCAATTTTAGAAAAAAATCACAGCAGAACGTAACTGATCAAAGAGTACAGAAATCAACGGCAAAGGATAGGTGTTTTTAACTGAGATCTTATTCAGGGCTCTAAAATCAATGCAAGGTCTAAGCGAGCCATCCTTTTTCTCCACAAAGAAGAAGCCTGCACTTAAAGGAGATTTTGATGGTCTAATAAATCCTTTCTCAAGGCTCTCATTTACATAATCATTCATAGCCGCAGTTTCTGGCCCGGATAATGCATATAATCTTCCCTTTGGCAATGCGGCACCAGGAATTAACTCAATAGCACAATCATAAGGCCGATGGGGAGGCAGAATGTCCGCATTGCCTTTGGAGAAAACATCAGCAAACTCCTGGTATTCCACCGGAATGAGTTCTGGAATGATAGCTGCTACTCTGACTGGAAACGTGATACATTCCTTATCACAAAAAGTACCCCAATGTGAAATCTCCCCCGACCGCCAATCAATGGTGGGATTATGAAAGGCCAGCCAAGGGTGACCCAGAACAACTGGAACAGCTGGGCAATGTGTAAGAAAGAACTCGATTTTCTCGGAATGTAGAGCTCCTACTGTAAGTAGTACAGGGGGTGTACGGAGAGAAATAATCCCATTAGACAGCGGACTCCCATCTAAGCCATGCATGGTGACACACCTACCCAAAGGTAACTGAGGAATGCCTAAGGCCTTAGCCCAAGTTAAATCCATAAAGTTTCCTGCAGCTCCACTGTCAACAAAAGCCGACACCGAAGAACTGAGGCTGCCAAAGGAAACTTTAACTGGGACTAAAAGGGAGTTATTCGAGGAGATAAGCTGCAGACCTAGGTGAACCCCCTCACAATTCACCTGGTCAAAGCGTTTCCCGACTTGTTCGGACAATTACGAGCAAAATGTCCCTTACCCCCACAGTACAGACAAAGACCAGAATTTTGCCTTCTGGCTCTTTCTTCAGGAGACAGCCGGGAGAGACCCATCTGCATGGTCTCCTCTACGTCTTCAGGAATGGAATATACACACGGACTTGACCTTACAGGTGCTCCTTTTTCAGCCCTCCGCTCTCTGAGACGACGATCAATCTTAATAGAAAGCTCCATGAGTTTATCGAGAGTCTCAGGAGCGGGGTACTGACGGAGACTGTCTTTTATAGACTCTGATAAGCCGAGGCGAAACTGACTGCGCAGGGCTGGGTCATTCCAGCCACAGTCGTTCGACCAACGGCGAAACTCTGTACAATAAACCTCTGCAGGATTTCTACCCTGTCTGAGAGCGCGCAACTGACTTTCAGCGGACGCCTCTCTATCAGGGTCATCATACAAGAGCCCTAAAGACTCAAAAAAAGCGTCAACTGACAACAATGCCGGATCCTCTGCTCTTAAACCAAATGCCCAGGTCTGAGGATCCCCCTGGAGCAAAGAAATAATAAACCCGACCCGCTGAGATTCAGTACCCGAGGAAGTCGGTCTTAAACGAAAATAAAGTTTACAGGATTCTTTAAAATTAAAAAACTCTTTTCTATCACCAGAAAAACGGTCAGGCAAATGCATCTTTGGTTCAGGGACTACCCTTGGGGAAGCTCGCAAAAGATCTTCCTGCGACTTCACCCGAAGAGAAAGATCCTGAACCATCTGAGTAAGTTCTTGAATCTGGCTGACTAAGAGCTGACCAGAATTTGGCCCTAAACCTGTTGGATTCATGAGGCCGATAAACTCTCACAAAACTGAATGAGAAAAAATTAAACCCCGTTTAATTTTAAGTTTTGGTATGGCCGGTAATAATGTTATGATTCCAGCACTCTGGTCAGAGAAGATCTTATGGCAAGGACTGGAGCACTGGAACGGAATGCTGGGGAAGGGAGCAGGACAGGAAAATAGCCCCTGGCGCCCTAACTCTGTTGTCTCACCCGTGTTGTCAGAAATCCCCTGCGAGACTATGGTTTCTTGAGCCCTTGGCAGCCGCGTTTAAAGGGCGGATTATGTCTGCCCAACTTCGATGCCCCCCGGTCTTAATGAGAGACAAAGGGAAACCCGAGACAGGGTGATAACAAGGGGCCCTCTAAATAAACAACCAGGCCAGGGGCTAAGCAAACTCAAAACTATAATATGTGCGGAGAAACCGCCAGGAAAAAGGACAACCAAAATATCCACTTGTCCAATTCTCCTACCCGGCACCGCCAAGTACCAGAGAGGACTTGTGGAAGCGGAACCCTCCGCAAATGCTCCAAACACAAAATATAAAAGGTAAAGCGGCTGAGCCGCAACACACGGCTGAGCCGCAACTCACGAACACCACTGGATATAAAACGGTGATCAGTCAGGACTCCAGGGAACCAAACGACCTCTTGGGATGAGATGACAACTCCCGAATACCGGACTTCTGCGGACTGGAATGACCGGATACAGCAGGACTGGAAACAGACTCTCAGCAAACAAAGGCAGCATGCAGGAAGCTATTACCGGCGTCTGTGAGAAGCCCTGGGAGTGTATTTAACAAGGAGTCCTCCAATCAGCTGCTAAAGGCTGATTAGAATAAATGCCGTGCAGCTGCCTTGCTGCACGGCCAGAGAGCAGGTGAATATCTTAATTTCCTAAAGCCTAGCAACGGGGAACGCGGTCCGCCAGTGGCGTCCCCGTTGCTAGGGTCCGTGCGGCTCAGCGCGCCCGGCGTCTAGCGTTGCTAGGGAGCCGGCGGCTGTACGTGCACGGCATCTCTAGTTGCTAGGCGCCGGGCCGCGCAGACCATCAAGCGGACCCCGGCGCCTAACAGTATGACTCCCAAAAACAACAACCGCGTCATTGGGACCAACTGCGATTTTGGCAAGTTTAGGAGCCAACCATGTTGTTGAAGAACTGTCAGGGAGAGTGCAATGTTTTGCACCAACTGGTCCCTGGATCTCGCCTTTATCAGGAGATCATCCAAGTACGGGATAATTGTGACTCCTTGCTTGCGAAGGAGAACCATAATTTCCGCCATCACCCTGGTGAAAATCCTCGGAGCCGTGGACAGACCAAACGGCAATGTCTGAAATTGGTAATGACAATCCTGAATTGCAAACCTTAGGTAGCTTGAGGCAGTGGCTAAATGGGAACATGTAAGTAGGCATCCTTTATGTCTACCAAAACCATGAAATCTCCGTCCTCCGGACTGGAGATCACTGCCCTGAGAAATTCCATCTTGAAATTGAATTTCTTTAGGAAGAAATTGAGGGATTTCAGATTTAAGATTGGTCTGACTGAGCCGTCCGGCTTCGGGACCACGAAGAGGCTTGAATAAAAACCTTCTCCCTGCTGACTAAGGCCAATTTGAACAATCGGTGAGGGGGAACGTCTTGAAACCCCAGTTTGTACCCTTGGGACACTATTTGTAAAACCCACGAGTCCAGGTCCGAATGAATCCAGAACTGACTGAAGAGTTTTAGACGTGCCCCCACTGGTGTGGGCTCCTGCAAGAAAGCCCCAGTGTCATGCAGTGGATTTGGCAGAAGCAGAGGACAATCTCTGGTCCTGCGATCTTGAAGAGGCTACAGACCTCTTCCTTTTCCTTCCTCTACCTGCAAAGAAAGGGGAATCTTAACTTCTTGCATATCTATTGGGCCAAAATGACTGCGGTAGATAATGATGCGTCTTCATCCGTTGAGAGGGAACATAGGGCAAGAAGGTTGACTTACCATTGAAATGAGGATGCATCTTGCTGCCTTTCCAATGAAGCAAGTTTAATTTAGTAATAGGTGAAAAACCATCCTTACAAAGGTGTTAATCAGAGACTTGGCTTTGTGGACACTTTTCAGAGAACAAATTTGTTAGCATAAAAATAAAGCCAGAAAATGAAGAGCTGTTTAATCACTCAATTGGATTTTTCTGCCAGCATATTTTTTTTCTCTGCAACCCACTGCTAAATTGTGCTTCCTAGCTGTTTTTATAAAATCACTGAATCAAATCTAACTCTGATTACATCAGAGAAGGCCAGGTACCCTACACCATAACAGGGGGTTTGAAATTTTGACTTGTCTACTTAAAGATCACCAAAATCTGATAACAAGGTCAATTAGGTCCCTGGGTGGGATTGAACCACCAACCTTATGGTTAATAGCCGTACACACTAACTGCGCCACAGAGACACTTTGCAAAAGTACATACTGACAAATGCTAATAAGCATTCATCTAAAACGTTTCCTAGAAAAACTTAAAAAAGTCAATAATCTGGTGAGTTTTTGTAAGATGTTTCTTCTATCAACCAACGAAGAAACACATTGGTACTTTCCCATGATGATTGAGTGCTTCAGGATCTCTTGCACTTACATGTGCAGCAGAGTACAGCAATGGAAGCATGCTGGGCCCATAACCCAGAGGTAGGCAGATTGAAACTATCCTCTGCTATATGCATTTTTTTGTTTGTTAATTAAGGTAATCCAAAACTGGGATTGATATTTTGGCTCTTTTATTTTTACTTAAAGTACAATAACTTTTACCATTTTAATTTGTTTTAATAGTATATTGACAGTATTGTTTTCTTTCAAAAATCCACTTAATTTTCTTTACCCTATTATTAAAATGGTAATTGACAAAAACAAACTACATTGTCACCAGAAGAGCAATACAAAATGTACAAGTGATATATTAAAATCGTCTTTCCAGCTTGAATTTCAATGATGCATTGGGGCAACGATTTTGTGAGAAACATCTTCACCCTTAAATAAAGATTTTCTTAATTCCTTACCTGTGTGCTAATTAGATATCACCTTGTTTTCACATTAAACAGACTTCCACATGAGAAAGCAGCAAGGATGCAGTGGCGTTAATGTTTCCTGGTGTCAACCTGTATTATTTCAGTAGACATTGAAATGAGGATGCATCTTGCTGCCTTTCCAATGAAGCAAGTTTAATTTAGTAATAGGTGAAAAACCATCCTTACAAAGGTGTTAATCAGAGACTTGGCTTTGTGGACACTTTTCAGAGAACAAATTTGTTAGCATAAAAATAAAGCCAGAAAATAAAGAGCTGTTTAATCACTCAATTGGATTTTTCTGCCAGCATATTTTTTTTCTCTGCAACCCACTGCTAAATTGTGCTTCCTAGCTGTTTTTATAAAATCACTGAATCA